>NC_060119.1:177825772-178127161 GCF_021461395.2 Schistocerca americana | reverse complement strand
TGCATATGGAACCTGTTCATGGCAGCCACCATGATTTTACCACTATCGTCGAAGCATTGATTCAGGCATACGACATAAGTACCGAATTTGATGGCGTTAAGGGAGTTTGTGTCCTACAGCTGCCTGTTAAACAACTGTATATAATCCAACCTGCAGCAGTATAATTTCAATTTAACTTACCAACCAGTGACTAGAAATTACTATTAAGTTTCATTTAAATGTAAAATATCCTAGACCCGTGGTCTAGGGGTTGAAGTGTTACAGCAGGTAACACGTACTATCGACGAGGCTACCGTGAATGCACTAACAGAGGAAATCTCACTCGAAGAAGTCGAAGACGCCGTGGATAAAGGTGCGGCCAATAAATCTCCTGGACCTGATGGATTGCCCATCGAATTCTACCGGACTTTCCGCAACATCATGATGCCTCGCTGGGTTATAATGTTCCGCGAACTTATGTCTCCAGACTGTGTTGTGCCACCAGCGTTTGTAGGTCTCCTCATACCAGTACACAAGCCAGGTGGAGGGCTATCGATTAACGACTATCGGCCGCTTACAATGCTGAACGCCGATTACAAGATTTTCACCAGGATTATGGCGAGCCGTATTAAGACGACTTTGCCGATGATCCTCGCTCCAGAACAGACGTCGCAGGGGGGAGAAGCCAACATACACATGGCCACCGGTGACTGCAGGGACTTAATAGCGATCGCTTCTGCGTGCCGTCTGAGAGCGGCGATCGTCTCCGTCGATTTCAACCGCGCCTTTGATAGAGTGCACAACATCCTCCTACGAGTGATGGACTGTATGGGATTCCCCCCGGGCCTCATCGACACCCTACGGCGTCTTTGGACCTCAGCCAGCTCACACGTCCAGGTCAATGGAAGGACGGTAGGACCAGTACCCATTAAGAGGTCTCTACGACAGGGTTGTCCCCTTTCTACCTACCTTTATGCAATCGCACTCGAGCCACTCCTAGGGGGCCTTAACCACCGCCTATCTGGCATCACGCTGCGGGACGTCACCTTTCGCTGTAGGACATACGCTGACGACCTGCTACTGCTGGTTCGTTCCAATGAAGAAGTTCAAAGCGTACTAACCTGGATTGAGCGATACGGACAGGCCGCAGGCAGTCTTCTGAACATCAACAAGTCGGCGGCGTTGGACATTGGGCGTGGTCTCGGACCGGAAGCCCTCGCTCCCCTCCCACCAGTTTCTGATCTGCGATATTTGGGAATCACGTTCAAGACAGGTGTACGTAAAACAGCTGCAGCAAACTACCGACGGTTATTACAGATCATACGCGCAATGGTGCGACAGAACCTGCTCCGGGACTTGAATCAGCTACAACGTGTTGAATACCTGAACCTCTACGTAGCATCAAAACTCAACCACGTGGCACAGGTCCTCCCACTACCGCTGCAGATAGGTCGCCGGCTTCAGGCGGCCTTCAGTCACTACGTTTCCGCAGGTCATATCTTTAAAGTACGATACGACACTCTTACCCTCCCAGTGCACAAAGGAGGGCTGGGATTGGTCAACGTCAGGGCGAGAGCAGCTGCCCTTTACATGAGCAACATGAGGAAACGATGGAAAAGTCAATATACCTCTCTCACGGGTCGTTTACTACAGGTTCTGATGCCAGCCTCTAACGTCCCGCCGGTGTCGGTTGCGCACGTCGCACCACAGCTCTCCCATGTGTCGACCTTCATTCTTGATTACAGCTATGTCAGCTCGAACCTCTCCGCCACAAGTGCACCAAAGGCGAAAGATTTTTATACCAACCTTCTGCGGGCTGTTCACCATAACGTGGTGGAAAACAAGTACCCTACGGTTCACTGGCCAAGAGTGTGGAAAACGATACACCACCACTTTCTGTCATTCACGGTGCGTTCAAAGTGGTATCAGATCGCCAACAAAAAATATGCCACACGCCAGCGACTTCACACTATTGGACTGGCAGACTCCCCTTATTGTCCAGATTGTCACCTTTTGGATACCGATGAACACCGTTTTACTTGCGCATCATCGTCCGGAGTTTGGCGACTAACACAGAGGATATTGGCTTGTTACCTCCGGGTCACACCTGATATGATTGACCGGCAGACCCTACTCTGTCCCGATGAAACTCACTTTCCGGCTGCAAAATATCATGCGCTTACATGGTTCAAAGGACTTACCGTCGCCTACATCTTTAGCGACGGAGAGAAAGAGCAGCTTGATTACTGGTGGTTCCTACAAAATGCTCACAATGCCCTCGAAAGCACACCGAAATACCGTACGCTCTTCGCAAATTATATACGCAGCGTTTTCGTTAACCCCCCACTCAGCTGGGGAGTGGCAGGCTGTGGTTAACGGCTCAACGTTCTGCCTTGTCAGCCATGACCAAAGGAAGAGACAAGCTGCTGCAAGGATACTGTTTTCCTTGAGGCACTAACGAAGCAGAATGCCTCCGTTGCAGATGCCCTTCAAAGGCGCTATTGGAAATTTCAGATAACGATGGCGAAGCTCCAAGTGGAACCAGTTACATTATTGAAGAACCTTTTAGTTAGAATTACATCAGTGGTTTATATTTTTATTTTTTGATTACTCTTTTATGCCACCTTTGTTGTTGTAACACTTACTTGTAAGACTTAGTTACTAGAATTCTCATTTGTACAAGCTCCCTAAATGTAATCATATGACAAGTGGCGGTGGCACTTAGGTTTTTAATTTTTTTTTATTTATTTATTTTTTTTAGTTCCATTTTCCTAAGGGGCTTTTTAAGGGAAAAAAGTGGTCCAAAAAGGGGGTAGCGTCTAAAAAAAAAGGGGTAGCGTTACTTGAAAGAAAAAAAGGGGCAGCGTCTTTGATTCATAATCAAAACGTCTTCGGCCCGGGTTCGATCCCCGCCATTACCTAAATTTTGATAAATAATCAGCATTGGCGGCCGAAGACTTCCGGCATAAGAAGTCAGCCTCATTCTGCCAACGGCCTTGTCAAAGAGGAAGGAGGAGCGGATAGAGGTTCAGGGCACTCTCTTGTCCTAGGGGTGGGAAATTGCCCCTAAAAGCGGAAGAATCAGCAATGATCAACGACATGAGGATGCAGAAGGCAATGGAAACCACTGCATTAAAGACACGTAACGTGTATCCACAGGACATGTGGCCTGTAATTGAAGAAGTGTCATGATGATCTCTCCATTGGCAAAAGATTCCGGAATAGTCCCCCATTCGGATCTCCGGGAGGAGACTGCCAAGGGGGAGGTTACCATGAGAAAAAGATTGAATAATCAACGAAAGGATAACGTTCTACGAGTCGGGGCGTGGAATGTCAGAAGCTTGAACGTGGTAGGGAAACTAGAAAATCTGAAAAGGGAAATGCAAAGGCTCAATCTAGATATAGTAGGGGTCAGTGAAGTGAAGTGGAAGGAAGACAAGGATTTCTGGTCAGATGAGTATCGGGTAATATCAACAGCAGCAGAAAATGGTATAACAGGTGTAGGATTCGTTATGAATAGGAAGGTAGGGCAGAGGGTGTGTTACTGTAAACAGTTCAGTGACCGGGTTGCTCTAATCAGAATCGACAGCAGACCAACACCGACAACGATAGTTCAGGTATGCATCCCGACGTCGCAAGCTGAAGATGAACAGATAGAGAAAGTGTATGAGGATATTGAAAGGGTAATGCAGTATGTAAAGGGGGACGAAAATCTAATACTCATGGGCGACTGGAATGCAGTTGTAGGGGAAGGAGTAGAAGAAAAGGTTACAGGAGAATATGGGCTTGGGACAAGGAATGAAAGAGGAGAAAGACTAATTGAGTTCTGTAACAAGTTTCAGCTAGTAATAGCGAATACCCTGTTCAAGAATCACAAGAGCAGGAGGTATACTTGGAAATGGCCGGGAGATACGGGAAGATAATTAGATTACATCATGGTCAGACAGAGATTCCAAAATCAGATACTGGACTGTAAGGCGTACCCAGGAGCAGACATAGACTCAGATCACAATATAGTAGTGATGAAGAGTAGGCTGAAGTTCAAGACATTAGTCAGGAATAATCAATACGCAAAGAAGTGGGATACGGAAGTGCTAAGGAATGACGAGATACGTTTGAAGTTCTCTAACGCTATAGATACAGCAATAAGGAATAGCGCAGTAGGCAGTACAGTTGAAGAGGAATGGACATCTCTAAAAAGGGCCATCACAGAAGTTGGGAAGGAAAACATAGGTACAAAGAAGCTAGCTGCGAAGAAACCATGGGTAACAGAAGAAATATTTCAGTTGATTGATGAAAGGAGGAAGTACAAACACGTTCAGGGAAAATCAGGAATACAGAAATACAAGTCGCTGAGGAATGAAATAAATAGGAAGTGCAGGGAAGCTAAGATGAAATGGCTGCAGGAAAAATGTGAAGACATCAAAAAGATATGATTGTCGGAAGGAGAGACTCAGCACACAGGAAAGTCAAAACAACCTTAAGTGACATTAAAAACAACGGTGGTAACATTAAGAGTGCAACTGGAATTCCACTGTTAAATGCAGAGGAGAGAGCAGATATGTGGAAAGAATACATTGAAAGCCTCTATGAGGGTGAAGATTTGTCTGATGCGATAGAAGAAGAAACAGGAGTCGATTTAGAAGAGATAGGGGATCCAGTATTAGAATTGGAATTTAAAAGAGCTTTGGAGGACTTACGGTCAAATAAGGCAGAGGGGATGGATCACATCCCATCAGAATTTCTAAAATCATTGGGGGAAGTGGCAACAAAACGACTATTCACGTTGGTGTGTAGAATAAATGAGTCTGGCGACATACCATCTGACTTTCGGAAAAGCATCATCCACACAATTCCGAAGACGGCAAGAGCTGACAAGTGCGAGAATTATCGAACAATCAGCTTAACAGCTCATGCATCGAAGCTGCTTACAAGAATAATACACAGAAGAATGGAAAAGAAAATTGAGAATGCGCTAGGTGACGATCAGTTTGGCTTTAGGAAAAGTAAAGGGACGAGAGAGGCAATTCTGACGTTACGGCTAATAATGGAAGCAAGGCTAAAGGAAAATCAAGACACTTTCATAGGATCTGTCGCCCTGGAAAAAGCGTTCGACAATATAAAATGGTGCAAGCTGTTCGAGATTCTGAAAAAAGTAGGGGTAAGCTATAGGGAGAGACGGGTCATATACAATATGTACAACAACCAACAGGGAATAATAAGAGTGGACGATCAAGAACGGAGTGCTCGTATTAAGAAGGGTGTAAGACAAGGCTGTAGCCTTTCGCCCCTACTCTTCAATCTGTACATCGAGGAAGCAATGATGGAAATAAAAGAAAGGTTCAGGAGTGGAATTAAAATACAAGGTGAAAGGATATCAATGATACGATTCGCTGACGACATTGCTATCCTGAGTGAAAGTGAAGAAGAATTAAATGATCTGCTGAACGGAATGAACAGTCTAATGAGTACACAGTATGGTTTGAGAGTAAATCGGAGAAATACGAAGGTAATGAGAAATAGTAGAAATGAGAACAGCGAGAAACTTAACATGAGGATTGATGGTCACGAAGTGAATGAAGTTAAGGAATTCTGCTACCTAGGCAGTAAAATAACCAATGACGGACGGAGCAAGGAGGACATCAAAAGCAGACTCGCTATGGCAAAAAAGGCATTTCTGGCCAAGAGAAATCTACTAATATCAAATACCGGCCTTAATTTGAGGAAGAAATTTCTGAGGATGTACGTCTGGAGTACAGCATTGTATGGTAGTGAAACATGGACTGTGGGAAAACCGGAACAGAAGAGAATCGAAGCATTTGAGATGTGGTGCTATAGACGAATGTTGAAAATTAGGTGGACTGATAAGGTAAGGGATGAGGAGGTTCTATGCAGAATCGGAGAGGAAAGGAATATGTGGAAAACACTGATAAGGAGAAGGGACAGGATGATAGGACATCTGCTAAGACATGAGGGAATGACTTCCATGGTACTAGAGGGAGCTGTAGAGGGCAAAAACTATAGAGGAAGACAGAGATTGGAATACGTCAAGCAAATAATTGAGGACGTAGGTTGCAAGTGCTACTCTGAGATGAAGAGGTTAGCACAGGAAAGGAATTCGTGGCGGGCCGCATCAAACCAGCCAGTAGACTGATGAAAAAAAAAATAGAAAAAAAAGAAAAAAAATCACTTCCTCTCAATAAATACGTAAGTTTTCCAGCACGCTCTTCCTGCCGGCCGCTGTGGCCGAGCAGTTCTAGGCGCTTCAGTCGGGAACCGCGTGACTGCTCCAGTCGCAGGCTCGAATCCTGCCTAGGGCAGGGTTATATCCTTAGGTTAGTTAGGTTTAAGTAGTTCTAAGTAAGGGACTGATGACCTTCTATATTAAGTCCCATTGTGCTCAGAGCCATTTGAATTTGAACGCTCTGCCTGTCCTGTTACTCCCTTCGCAAAATACGACATACTTCCAATTTTTTCCTGCTGTGATGCACAGCTTTTACACGTAAAATTTGATCATTTAACTCGTTGTAATGCAGGCTAAGCTAAAAGCTGTCCGACATACTATGCTATTGCTACACTTCACTTTGCATGAAATTTTACTGATGTTTACCAAATAGGTTTCTCACCAGTGCCGGATTTTTTCCTTGCAGAACTTTAATGAGAAATAAATTTAAAAAATGGTGAAGGTTCCAGGAACTTTACTTGACGTTCATTTTCTCTATATTGCAGTGTGCTTCTTATGGCTGCAGTCAGAGTCGGATGTCCTGCGCTCAGAAGCCGTGTCTCATTAAGGCTCTAACAGGAGTGCCTACTCTAGTTTCTCCACATAAGGTCTCCGCTATAGACTCTCCCCGCAAAGTCTCTCCAAGTCAAGTATATCCCGTCAGGACGATGTTTCTCTTAGCGTTCTGCAGAGCTCTCTCCTTTGGCGTGTGCATGCACACCCGATTTGTCAGCTCATGTTGTTTTCCTAGCCAATCAAATTATTTTGCTACATCTTAGGTAACTATTTCGTACGGTTCATAGATCGCACAGCAGAAACAGCGCACACATCCCCAAAGAAATATCATCCTAGAAATGACGCCCTCGCTTAGAAAACTGCATGTCCTCGTTTAAGTACCGACGTCATCTGTCCTGTGGACGTATCTACTTGTCTTCTCTGCGTTTACAATTGGAAACGTTCGATTTCGATCTAAAAGACGGCCATATGTTTTCAAAGTGAGTGATAGAAAATATCATGAGCAGAAACACTAGATACAAAGTAACATTTTAACATGAATCAACCTTCTTGGCTGGAACACAAGATAAATGTTACTTGTTTAATAAATCTTTTCATGTCCTGATAGTTTACATCTATCGTGCCTTCATAAAAATAGTGTATCCTCTGACCATAAATGCTGACAGTTTAACCAGACACGGAATTTTCACCGACAGACATTCAGTGCCAGGTTGCAGAACAGAATATTTCAAACGCAAACATACAGTTTAACTTTCATTTCCACTTCGTAACTATTCATGAAATAAAGGGTCCCTAAACAATAACAACATGATATGTGAAGAGAACATTGGTTCCATCATACATCGAGTCAGCCTTGCATTCCATACAATGAATATACACAATGGATGTAACAAGAAGCATTTAATCCACACGCATTCCCACAGTGAGAGAGAGAGGTCAGCGTTTGTTTCTAAACCGTACTTCCACTGAGGCAAGCAACAAAAGGACATGGGCGTACTGTGAGCGGTATTGTGTCAAAGACGCAAAGTCACAAGAATCGAAAAATAGTTTCAGAAAGCAAGTTCTTCGGACATCCAGGTATTCACTGTGTGCATAATTTCATGCTCTTTAACAGGAATGGCGACTCTAACTGGAAACTATCACACCAAGAACGTGCAGCGGACTAATGGACAAAAGCAATAACAAGGGTTGCAATGGTTCATCATCTAAAATACTACCGAAATACATACAATATTCGCCACACATGTTTTGAAGTAATGCAAAATCAATTTAGCAAAAGGGAAGCTCATAATGTCTAGTGCTTCAGACTAAGGGCACACATGGTGTTAGTTCAGAAGGAACAAACCATACGCCATCAAGTTACTCTCTATGCGCGAAATTTAGGAAGGGAATCAAAAAAGGGAACCACGAAATTTTTCTGCACTGTAACGGAGCAGGAATAAATCCATGAAGTATTCCTAAAGGTTAAAATATCATACTCGAATACCTCCATTCTCAATCTAACAATACTGCTAAGGTGACCATTTCTGTCCACTTACCAAACGGCTGCAAGAATGGCGAAAAAGATACTTGGTCAAAGCTGTCCTTCTCAATAAGAGATGGAGGGGAGAGAACCCGTCACATATGACCAATAACACTTCACGGATATCTGGACCTACTATTTATCTAACACTGTTAACTGCTTTACACTCTCTGCTATCGTTTCCACCAGGTTAAGTTGTCAAGGCCTACTGGCTACTTGTACTAACTCTGGATGCCCACAGAAACATTTCAAATGTACACACACTCACATCCATTATCTCGTAATCATTTTTAAGATAAACGGGTAACAGAAAGGACTTATACAAAATAAATAAATAAACAAAATGACCCATCCTTTATTCAGAGCCTCCTTATAAATTTTACAGAATAATGTACATCAAGAACTCATCACTGAAATCACGCTTAGACATGTTGTATGTACGAGGTTTATGAAGCGACTCTAACTGACCCATTTGATCATCCCATGTTTCAGAAAAAAATGAGTTGGGTCTGCCTTCCAATGGAAGGACAATCCTTAGAATTTTTTCTTAAACAGTGAGACGATCTTAAGTTCCTCATTTTGCATATCAAATAACTAGCAAAAATTATAAAAAATGGACGTGTATTATGAAAGAAATTGAACCACTCAAGTATGTCTAATGAAATCATAATTAATAATGACGTAAAAGAAATAAGAATCGATATCTATGAAGAACTCTTTATCATGGTTATACGCATATCTCCAAGGAAAATGAAAAGAACAATAAGCAACGACATAAAAAGATTTTCCATCAACTGAACATTACAAGTAAAACATTAAATGTCTGGAGCAAACAGGATAAATGAAAATTCAAAAAGGGAAACTATTTTTGTCACGAGTCACAACTGATGGACTCTATCCTAGCTCAAATATAATGTACTTACAAGTTTAGATAAGAAACACATTTAAAATATGAAAAAGAGGCCTAGCGTACTATATGCAAACATAATTTAAACAGAATAGCTTATTAGTGATAAAGACATTAGTTATTAGTGCTTTGTTATTTTAAAGTGTTGGCAGAGAGATTTTAATATTACAGTACCACCATATATATATATATATATATATATATATATATATATATATATATATATATATATGTGTGTGTGTGTGTGTGTGTGAGAGAGAGAGAGAGAGAGAGAGAGAGAGAGAGAGAGAGAGAGAGAGAAAGAGAGAGAGAGAGGGCTACGTCGACCACTAACGTAAGTGTTCTTCTCATGATTCCCTCGCTCATACATTCTCTTTAGTAATTCTCGTCCTCGTATACTTCTGAGCGTATCTTCTCCTTAATACAAACACTCGTATGCTACCCACACTATTACTACAATCAACCACTTGGACAATCTTTCTCTAGGTTCTAACATACTCTAACAAAACGCAATGTAAGAGAAGTACGTGCACAATAATTACTACATCGAGGGACGATCAGTGTAGCTCAAAAGAAACCACTGTCACAAAATTTATTCACCACCATTAATTCTCCGAAAATGATAAGATTTAATACATGGTGACATGTGAGTTCTTTGTGTGTAAAGCCTCAGTCTCAATGGTATTTTTGCGCACAACTTTCCTGACCCGAAAAGAACCAACACAGGTTTTAAAGAATTTGTTGCAGATTACTCAGTGCCTCTTCGATAATCAATGGAATTCTACCAACACTCTTTCCTCCACTTTCAAATTTACCTGAGGCAGTCGGTCTTTCAACTTGCGCTTTCTTCCTTCTGTTTGTGTCGTAATATAGTTAGTTGCCAGTCCAACAATCTCAACATATCTCCGTCATCTGGTGGGTGGCACATCCATCAGTTGTATTCACTCGATTCTTTGTTTTTGGAGACTGCTACTGGAGGCGTTCTGGTTGATCCAGAGGGTAACTCATTCATTAGTTCCTGAAAGTCACTGAAGATTAAGTCCCAACCACGGTGACGCTGATTGCAACGTATCCAATGCAGTTTCCCTAACTTCCTGTCATGCTCTGTTAAAAGGTAAGGGTGACAAATTTGGAAACATGCTATACCACAACAAAGACTTTCTGAATTCCTCATGTAGTTTTCTGTTGTTTGAACAAATCCATTGCAGGAATTTCTGGAAGTCGTGCCGAAACAACGGTAAACAGAGATGCCTTGTGTGAAACAGTGGGTGTTGTTGCCTTCAGGTACACTTTACAGATGGTGAGTACTCTTTTGATCTGCCCCTCCAAGCTACTAAAATAGACTCCTCTAGTATCGTGAAACATTTTCGTGGAGTGAAATGAAAATAACTCGGGTGTTCAAATAATATTAGTTTATTTATTAACTATTCCAGAATACAGATTACTCAGTTTGTCTCATTAACATTTCTCGTTCAAAACAATATGTCATCCTCTACTACACAGAAACTGTGCGGGACTACGTCTCACTCGTCTTTCAGTTGTATTTTACAGCACGGGATAGAGCAGCAGGTGCTACATTCTGTGTCCCAACACAGAGATATCTCAAACTTAAATGTTTGATCGAAAGTTCCATGTGTAAAAAGATAAGTTCCCTTAAAATGACCTTCCTGGGGATATTTCTGAAACTGAGACTTCCAAAACGTTATTTTATTGCCTTTTTCGCATCTAAATTTGTAGTGGTAAAAAATAAAGTTCTAGCACACTATTCGAAAATGGCCAAAGACAGAAATCATGATTGCAAAACTGAATAAACAATCTCAACAGTCAAACGGTGAACTTTAAACAATATTATACGACTGTGGCCCCAACTTATGGAAAGATTATCAAATTTTTATCTTGTGGTTAAAAGGGAACATATTAATCGTCCACGTATTAATTTTGCGGACATCAGAAATAGCAGTGGTTTGTGGTCTGTGTATGCCTCAGCTGAGTAATCCAAAAGATGGTAGCTGAAATTGTTGAAGCCCGACATAATATGCCTCGAGTTCAGTGACAAAATAATTTTCCTCTGCTTTTTAATTAACTTGGTTTGCGAATCCTATAATCCTCACATCTTGTTCAAATTCCTGAAAGAGTGTCACATCTAAACAGGATTGGGAACTTTTCGATAAAGAAAAAATTCCTTGTTTAAGTCAAGGGGAAACAATATCAGAACCAATAACAGTGCTTATTTTTTATATCTTCAAACCACCCTTGAGACTCTTCACCCGTTTCCAAATCAATTTCTCCCATCAAATTGAGTAAGTGAGGGGGCATTAAATATTCCATTTTGATGAAACTTTTACAGATGTTCACTGCACCAGGAAACGCTTGCAGATGCCTTTTGGTACAGGGTTCAATAAATTCCCCTATTGCATGTAATTTATCTGGGTCCAGACGAATACCCTCAGATGAGACAACATGCCTAAGAGGTTTAATTTCTTCTGCCTGATCTCCAGTTCACTTAAATCCACAATAAAGCTGTGTCTATGAAATGCCTGTAACAAGATATCTAATGCTCATTTGTGATCTGCCCATGACCTTTGTGACGATAAGTACACCGTCAAAATAGAGCGTGAGCTTCTTACACAGTGATTCAGGGATTACACCGTCTAATACTCGAATGAATGCCAGTCAGGACACGTTTAGTCTCGAAGGTAGTTTACTAAACGTAAAACACTTTTCATAACACAGAAAAGGTGTATATTCCTGACAGGAGGAATGTCATACTACCTGCTAGAAGCTTGCTCTTACATAAATCAAAATTAATTTGTTAAATCTGTGGAACTTTTGTAGTAACTTATTCAAAGTGTTGACTTGTCTTTTTTGGGAGACAAATCAGTAGACTGTTACGTGAGGATGCTGCCTTCTCTGTAACACCTTGCTCAAACAATGACTGGATGTTAACCGTAACTTCTTCCCTATATACAGTCAGTATGTGATTGGGCTGTAGAAAAAACTTGCGATGTTGCTTCGGTCAACATTAGTAGATAGGGATTTTAATTTTTTCCAACAAACTATAAGATATTCCCTTGTTTGCTTATGATATCCTACCTAATTCCTCCCAATCATCCTATTTTTTATTTCATATAATTTTAATTTAATCATTTCATTTAACACTTTCACCTTTGCAGTTTTTCTATCACAGTCCCAAGGTGGTGTCTAATGCACATTCAAGCCTGCTATAATACTGAGTGTCATTCACCAAAACATCTTTATTTGCGCAGTGCACATTTTGTTGGTATAACTTTCTCCAAAATCTAGTACAGCCTGATAATGATTCAAAGAGTCTAGCCCAAAGACTGCTTTAAGAGTTAACGTAGGGATAGTTAGGAAATGTACTATGTACGACTAATTTGCATATAAAATCTAGCTGTGTTCGCTGTTTGGTTTCCACATTTGACTTCCACACCTTTGCTGTGAACTGGCCCTTGGACTGCAGTCTTTCATGAATTAAGCATTATTTCACCATTTTCCTCATACAATGTCTTCCTAATCTCATGAAAGTCTATGTACAACATTGAGTCTTCCATTCCTTCCACAGTTTCACACTTGCAAGATGCTATTAGTCACTGCCGCGGACTCTCAATCTCTCCTTCATTACGTTTGTTGTTGTGAGAAATGGGTGATCCGATTTCATCAATACGTGAGGGAGGCCCATCGTTAATGAGTGGCACATTTACGTTAAAATGCCACCAGTTTTTTTATCATAGGGCTGCAGATCACACAAGCCACATCCATGACCGCTATTCCATCTCCATTTATTGCGGTTTCATGAATAAATAAGCTGCCAGTTAATCCATTAATGGCGCTCAGCACTGAAAAGTATCTCCTCATGATCTCATCAGATTTACCTGTATCTTCGTCGTAATCTTGTAATGAGTTCTCATATGAAGTGACGTCCTGCATATATCTTCCTATGATCACACTCTACCATCACAATAAATAGTGTAACTTCATTATGCAAGACTAATCAATTATTGTGGGTCATATAGTGTATCTAAGTATTCTTTGCGCTTTACATATCCTCAAAAATCGCAATGTGTTTGTGATGCCCTGTGTCATAGCAAGTTCCCATCATGAGGATGCTCACATTTACCCCATCTTGTACGTTTTTGGAACAAAATTCAATGACAAAGGCTCTACGAAACTCATCATACATTCTTTAATATCTCATTAAAATCTGCACCCATGCTGCTGCCTGTTCTTGTACATGGAGACATATGAACTCCAGACCAGACTCATGAAGTATTTTCAGAGGGACCCAATCACATCTGCAGATGTTGTTCATTTGCATTGATACAAAGTGCCACCTTCACTTATCCATGTTGGTTTCTACGCGTTCATCTCGAACAGTTGACGTCACAGTTCCTGGGGACTGGAGACATTTCACGACCTCTCTTCAAACTCGCGTCATTTTTCTGACTCCCTCTGTCTTTACTTGTTGGTCTTGTCAATACACTGAAGTTCAGAAGGCCCATCTATTATCGTTTCTTCCTCCCCTAAGTGGTCTTACCGGACCTGAGCTAATACTCCATGTTATATTTATTAATCTAAGATGTATTTGCTTGAAATGGAGGAATGACTGTACTCAGTTATTATCACCAGCCGGCCGGTGTGGCCGAGCGGTTCTACGAGCTTCACTCCTTAGGTTAGTTAGGTTTAAGTAGTTCTAAGTTCTAGGGGACTGATGACCTCAGATGTTAAGTCCCATAGTGCTCAGATCCATTTGAACCATTATTATTTCCAAATGCTACTCGTTGCATGTGATCTAGAAAGTTACTGCACATGCATCTCTGGCTTACATTACGCAAGTTTTCTGAAACTATCGTGATTTCAGACACTTATTGGTGTTTTCTGTAGTTCTTGCTTACGTTTTGTTTGGTAGCTTGGATACATGGAACAGCCTGTCTCATCTCATTCCGAATACCTGCATTGTACATAAGTAAACCAAACAGCTGCAGTTGGCACACTATAGAATTTCCAAAGTTGGGTTAAGAATATCTTTAAATTTAAGATCGTGGAAAATTGGGACGGAAATGAAACAGTGTGTTCCATTCACTTTAGTTGTCCCACATGCACTCGCGTGCACGGCCGTGACTGAACAGTACGCAGAATACTGTATCGACAGCCTCCAAAGTCACGCGGAGTGGAAGGAAAAAAGTAGCTAATTACGCTGCTTCGGAAACGGAACCAATTTAAGACGACAAGTGGCTCGATGTTTGTATACGGAACGAGTCGGGAACGCGGCGCGGCAACGGCAATAGTGAGTGAGCGGCGCAACTTTTTAACTCGATCAGCGTCGTGGTGGCGGATGGCGGGCAGCGGCCGACGTCTTGGCTGCGCCTTCCAGAAGGCAGCACGCGGCTGGAGCGCTGGGGAGCGACGGACGGAGCGAGGGAGCCGCCCCTGCTCTGCCCAGGGCAGCGCTGCTAATTCCGCAATTAGCCACGCACCGCTAGCTCTTTGTGAGCGGCTATGGTGCTGTTGTGTAAAGGCGAGACGCTGCACCACGTCTCAGCGGTCCATGTTACTTATCAGTCGCGCCTGCTAATGTATCTCTATAGAATAGCAGTATCGGACCCTCGATGAGGAATAATACTTGCTACATCTTTGATATGAACATATAGTCCTGAAACGTTTGTACGAAATCCAGACTGTCAATACACTGAGGTGACAATGGTCATGGGATGCCTGCTAATATCGTGTCGGATCTCCTTTTGCACGGCTTAGTGTATCAATTCGATATGGAAGTCCCCTGTAGAAATATTCAGCCATGTTGCGTCTATAGCCGTCCATAATTGCGGAAGTGTTGTCGCTGCAGGATTTTGTGCATGGACTAACCTCCCGAATATCTCCCACAAATGACTGAAAGGATTCATGTCAGGCAATCTGGCTGATCATATCATTCTCTCGAATTGTCCAGAAGGTTCTTTACCAGTGGCAAACAACTATGACCGAGTGACACGATGTAATGTCATCCATAAAAATTCTGTCGTTGTTTGGTCTCCAAATAGCAGGACATAACCACTTCCAGACGGTCATCGGTTCAATTGGACCGTAGGGCCCAGTCTGTTCTATGTAAACACAACCCTAAACATTATGGACCCAACATCAGCTTGCTCAGTGCTTTGTTGACAGCTTGCATCCACGGATTTGTGGATTCTGCGCCAGATTCGAACCTACCATCAGCTCTTACCAAGTGAAACCGGGAATAATCTGACCAGGTCATAGTTTTCCAGTTGCCTGGGGTCCAACCGCTATGGTCACGAGCCCAGGAGGTGTTGCAGGTGATGTCGTACTCTTGGCAAAGACACCCGCGTCGTCGTCCCCTGCCAGAGCCCATTAACGCCATATTTCACCTAATGGATGCATTCGTCACACGTCCCACATTGATTTCGGTGGTTATTTCACGCAGTGTTACTTTTCTCTTAGTACCGACAAACCTACGCAAGCGCCGCTGCTCTCGATAGTTAAGTGAAGGGTGGCGGCCACTGCGTTGTCCGTGGTGAGAGTTAATGCCTGAAATTTGATATTTTCGGCACATTCTTGATTCTATGGCTCTCGGAATACTGAATTCCCTAATGAATTCCTAAAAGGAATGCCCCAAGTGTCTAACTCCAACTACCACTCCGTGCTGAAAGTCTGTTAATTCCGGTCTTCCCGCCATAATCATGTCGGAAACTTTTCTTATGAATCAAACGCATACAAAAGGTATAAAAGGGCAGGGCATTGGCAGAGTTGTCATTTGCACTCAGGTATTTTTTTACCTAAGTGCAAATGACAACTCTGCCAATGCCCTGCCCTTTTATACCTTTTGTATGCGATGCTGTATGTGTGCATATCACTATGCCATGACTTTTGTCACCGCGGTGTATGTTGATTAATAAACTCGCTGCACAAATAATTAGTCGCCTCCTAATAGAGTCACACGGGTCGGTTTTTAGTGCTGTGGGTGATGTAGAAGTGGAAGCAGGTGGTCACGTGACCCTCCTCGGTGACGAAACTTATGCCAGTGAAGTGGTGCGCCTGAGGCAGTTGGTTCTTTGAAATAAGCACAACAAGATGAATCGATACGGAGACGTGACAGTTCTTATTGTTGTTACGACAGTGTAGCCTTAGAGAGTAATTGGCAGCAAACACAGCTGATGTCAGACGAAGACATGGATTATGTGTGTCCGCCCCGATAGCTGAGTGATCAGAGAACGGATTTCCGTCCTACGGACGCGGGTTCGATTCCCGGCTGGGTCGTGGATTTTCTCCGCTCGTGGACTGGGTGTTGTGTTGTCTTAATTAATTTCGAACTCGGGGCCTTTGCCCGCTAAAGGCAAAGGCACCGAATTCGAGTCTCGGTCTGGTACACAGTTTTAATCTGCCAGGAAGTTTCATATGAGCGCACACTCCGCTGCAGGGTGAAAATCCCATTCTAGTCATTACTTGCTATTTGTGTGTCCATATCAAACCCGGACTGCCGCTGTCTGCAGAAGGACAACATCCCGATGTGTTAATTCATCTACTTCATGTTTCTACTTCTTAAAATTGTAATGTTGTTAAGACATTTTGGGTTTTGTGTTATCGATGTACACGTCAGAGAGAGAGCAAGTTCCGTTACTGTTAAAGGATATTTGGTCTTGTGCGCGGCCTTTGCCTCTGTGCAGTCTGATACATTCTTAGTTCGAGTGTGGCGGGAGATGGACGTGTTTAGTACTGCTGTGTGGACTTGTCATCTGTTAGAGAAAGAATGATTGATTGTAAAGGACAGCAAGGATGAATAAAATGTATATACTAGAAAACTAAGACAATATAAATTTTGAGCAACATTGCTTTTCTAACGAGAAGTAGTTTGGGGTAAGACTGCAGCACTACGCACCTGATTTGTAAGAATGATTATTGTCAGCTAGTTCATTTGCTCAGAGCTCAGAGAAAGACCAGTCCCTTCCCTGACTCACCCATTAACATATTAACTGATTAAGCGGTATGATTTTTTTTTTTTAGAAATTCTCTGATAATATGGCGCCCTTTTTAAATCTTTGTACACTTTGTTAAGCGTAGTATCGTTCCAACAAATGTTATGAGCGAAGATTACGCAAAGATTTACTCTGTCTTTTTGAATATATACTTTATTCTTAAGTCGTTGCCTTGGAATATCATTTCAGTGGAATAGTTACCCTCCCCATCTGAATGTTTATGATTACGAATTATCACATCTCACAGTTTGAATATAATTTCGAAATTTTATTTAGAAATAGAAATTTAGGTTAGTCACTGCCTGCTTGATATTTGATGTTGTATTTTCGAAAAACTATTTTCTAAAAACCTGCAACAATGTTGTCAAGACTCAGTTTAAGTGGAAATTTTAATTAGGGAAAGATTATTGTTCCATTTCCGTGGCGCACTTAATATAAATATAGGTTGCATTCGGATCGGTTACAGTTGAGTTCAAATCAGGTTCTGTTTAATCAAAGGTTAAGTTAGATAACAGGTTGTTGGGACATAGTTTTGGTAATACGTAGATTTTTGTAGAGTGGGAGTTAAAGTTGGGTAACATTTCATACAGGTACAAATATGGTTGGGAGGTTGCAAAATGAATTGTTCATATGAAATAATTTGTCACTGGATTTAAAATTTGCTTTACCATTTGTCATGCAGATTCTCTAAGTCACTAAATGATAAAAGATTTTGTGGCTGCTACTCAACTCTTTTCTGAAGCCCTGACAGCTGTAATAATCAACGTCATTTTTCATTCAAATCTTACAACACTGAATGTTATAATTCTTCTCAGTCGGGTAATATGAAAAAGTTCCTCAGTAAATACTTGAGAGTGCAAAATGTCTCTGAGCACTATGGGACTTAACTTCTAAGGTCATCAGTACCCTTGAACTT
Organism: Schistocerca americana; assembly: GCF_021461395.2. Lineage (NCBI taxonomy): Eukaryota > Metazoa > Arthropoda > Insecta > Orthoptera > Acrididae > Schistocerca > Schistocerca americana. The sequence continues at coordinate 178,109,092 of NC_060119.1, read as the reverse complement.
AAAACTACTTAAACCTAACTAACCTAAGGACATCACACACATCCATGCTCGAGGCAGCATTCGAACCTGCGACCGTAGCGGTCGCGCGGTTCCAGACCGTAGCGCGTAGAACCGCTCGGCCACCCCGGCCGGCTTCTTGAGAGTGCAGTAAGAACTCGTAAATCCTTGATGATATGTACGTAAGATGGCTGTTGAAGAGCACCGCATTTAAAATTCACTGTCCACTTTTGTGCAATCAGATCCTACTCCCTAAGCAGCTGAATATCCGAGAAAACTAGACTCTAAGACTTTATGAAACTAAATATGTAAATATGCTAAAAATTTGAATTTTTTGTTTCTCAAATTAGCGCTTGTACAAAAATCAAGCGTTACTGAACTCAGCACCTTTAGAAGTTAAATAACATATTTGTTACAGAACTAATAAATCTTGAGCATTCTACGCTAATCAATGAAACGTTCATCAATTACACTAAATGTTGGAGTTATTGTATTTATTATACAGAGCTGAAAGTACTAATTTTTGTCGAAATAAATTTATCAAATATCAGAGAACTATTAACTACGCCTTAGTAAAATATTAGTAACGATTTTGTCATGTCACTGTTAATTATAATACATTCGCTTCCTCGCAATCTACTAACTCTGGTTGACGTATGCTAAATGCCTGGCCATTCTCTTACATAGGGAATATGAACAGACTTAAAGCCTGTGGGACAACATTCCTCGTTCCCTCCAAGTAACCATTTTTTTTTGAGAAATATTAATATTTCATTTTTTACGATCATTCAGATCAGATATCTGAAACACTATTAGTTCCATAACATGTAAGCTTTTCTTAGGGGTTGTCATGGTCTACAATTTGGGACATAATTATCAAAAAAATATCAGCCACAGGCATTCTGTTACTTGAAACATGTGAAAGTGAGACTGTCAGATGAGCATCGTTTCTAGACTCTAAAATACGACGAACTAAGTAAATTGTTTGTATGTAGATGTGACAGTGATCTAATTTTCATTACCATCTCCAATGTCTATATTTTACAAAAATATTTGACAATATCATACTTTAACCTGTCTGGAAAATTCCTTGCGATAATCATGCGTTATGTATTTCAATAAGGGTTGACTTGTTGAGTCAGAACAGTGTTAAACTACACTTTCGTTTTTACCCGTAGTTTGGTTGTGAAATGGTCTTTCCAATTGCTAGCAATGCCTTCCTATAATCAGTATCGATTAGCTGTGCAAAATGTTGTGCGCCGTTTCGTAACGCGTACTCACCTTCTTAGAGTTGCTCAGTATTTAGCAAAAGAGGGACATACGCAGTCGACCAGGCCGTAAGGCTATGAGGATCGGAAATTAGCGCTATGTTCTGGGAGTTGAAATAAAAGAGTTTGGAAGTGGAGGCTGCAGTATTGGAGTATTGGGTGGTGTCAATTCTTTCTTTTGCAGTAGTTGTTAACAGGCGATGTCAAGGTTATTTAATTGACATGATGTAAGTATCTGCACAGTGATTTTGCAATCATTCTGTGTGCAAAACTTGTATTGAATTATGATACATTTGGTATTTGGGTTGGGAAGCATTACAAGGACCCTAAGATCACTTGTTTTTCATAAGCTGGAAGCTGACTACAGGAGGGATTCGTATTTATTTAATCCGAAGCATTATGCATTGTCTTGTGGTGCTCTCTTGCTTATTAGATAAGTCATTGCTTCACTGGAAGACACGCAGAACATATAATTTCTGCAATTACTAGAACTTCGATTCATATCTCACATAGACTGTCTGAAGTCAGTACAGAATATAAGAATTATTTCATTCATGTAGCATTATATTCACTCCTTGTGTGATGCAGCCTTGTAGTTACCTATTGCCAAGATTTTCGTTTTGCCTCTTCATTGATTAATCAGTACACGAACAGTCACACATTTCACTCATATACAGCTCTCCCACTTCATTAGTCATTAAGGCCCCACTCTCTGCATGTATAATTTCCAGATAAATGTAATTTTGGATGCTGTTTCCGGAATGCAGATTGCTGTAGCGGGCTTTGCAGTGTGTATTTTCATACAGGAAAGAGATTTTTTGTGTAATATACGGTAGCGATGCCTTCCCCTTTTGCAGTAGTCCATGAAGATTTTATCTTTGGATTAAATTACGGTTGAGATAGTTTGATGAGGTATTTCAGGAACAGGTCATTATGACTTTCCACTCACAGTCTTCTTCAGTAAAAATAAAGAAATCATCTTCCGATGTAGTTTTAGGTAAATAATTAATTTTTATAATTCCATGTTACCTTCACTTTCGAAATTACTTTCAAAATAATTTTTTTAACGTCATAACAGAAATAGAAACTCGCGATCACATTTCTCTGACATTTCTTTGGCTGTTGTATGACCGGAGTTAGTTGTAAGCCTCCTTTGGTCAAGGCAACAATATAGGTGAACTGTTTTGTGGGGGTATGAAATTTCTGCAGTAACTGCAGTCGTTTTTTTTTTTATTTCTTGATACTGCGAATGGGATGAACACTAGCTGTGAACAATGGAATATGTTGAATTTTGAAGATATAAGGGAGCATTTACCGAATGAGAGACAGGAAAGTGTAAATTCTGTGGTGAATTAGGGGTGGATTTCTTGCTGATAAAACAAGTGGCAAAAAATTTGGGTTGTGGTTGGTTTGTGGTGAAGTTTCAAGTGTAATGATGCTATGCTGAAGTTGAGTTTGGGTGAGTCTAATGTTACGGAGAAGAGTTCATGCTACTGTCTCAAATTTCTCACCAGATCTCAATTCCGATTTGAGTCTAAGCCTTTTTCTGACTGAGAGTAGTGTTCATGTAGTTCCGTTATAGAGAGAAATTGAGATGATCGTTCTTTGCAAGAAATATGGCCTTGAGGAAGCACACGAGTTTGTGAAACAAAATTTGTTTCGACTAGTGTGAAGTCATTCTACAGTGTTTTAAAAGTATCTTGGAGCAGTTAAATATTTTTCGTAGCAGTTGAAGGTTAACGAGCCCAGAAGGATTTTTGTCAAACCATATCCCATACCACTGATTTAAAAAGATAGAGTGGAAGCTGGTATTGAGAAAATGTTGCAACAAGATGTGATCCAACCAGCTGTCTGTTCCCAATCATCCATTGATTGTAGTGACTCAGAAAGGAGTTTTATGAAGTTGGTGCTCTGTTTCCAGCAGATAAAAACAATTATTGTTGTGGAACTGATAGACCATTGACATTAAATGAACTGCAGCAAAAATGTAGTTGTATTAAAGTCCTGTCTTACATTGATTTCAGAGGAGTTATGGCAAACTGAGTGGCAGCTCTGACATAAGAAATTTATGAAATTTTTGTGTTATAATTCCATTTATCACTTTTATAGGTATCCCATTGGACTGAATATTACTTCAGCTGCTTTTGTTGGAGGCTTTAATACTATTCTTCCAGTTACTCTAAGTCAACGATTGACTATTATTGTTGGAAATGATTTAATGCAAGAGGAAAATTAGGAAGAACATAACGAAGTATACACCACATTTTTGAGTGTATTTAAGGATGATGGTGTAACTGTGGATGTATACAGGTCTATGTTAGCTTGGAGGCCGGTGAAATTTCTTCATGTATTGTGAGTATATTTCGCATTTTCCTGTTCCCACACCAAGAAAGCAGATTAGTGCATTTCTGGGGTTAGTTAATTTTTATGAAAATTATGAATTTCACTATTTAGTCATGCTCAAACTGTGTGTATTGGCAGGTAAGAATACTGCCTGGATCCCCAACCACAGTAACAATTTGAAGGTGTGAAATAGCTCTTCTGGAGAACTACTCTCCTGTCACATCTTGATTTGTGTAGACTTTTGTCTTGGGTCAGCTAGTTCTAAGACTGGTGTTGGTGCAGAGTTCTTTCAAGAATTTGAAATATATGGAGTCATGCAGTGTCATACTATTGCTCTGGAGAGCCAGGTGCTCACTAAGTGTGGACATAACTGTGTTACTGAAACAGAAGTGTTGGCAATTGTGTGAGGTTTTGTAAAGATACATTGTCATTTGCTTAAATAAATGAGAAAGTCTACACGAATCACTGAAATTTGAAATTTTTTATGAATGTAAAGTTGCCTCATGGTCGTTCGTTTACCCAGTGGCCATTGTATTTCACTGTTGTCTAAATTCTCAGTAAGGATAATGTTGTCGCTGGCACTTTTTCAACATGTCCTCTAGGCTCAAATTATGATACCAATGATGATCATATTGAAAATAATTTTAGTTCTTTGTACTTTAAAGTATCATTCGAGAAATTTTACGATTACTACTTAGCACTAGATTTAGACATAGTAATACAAAACAAATAAACACCGTCTAAACAGGCCTTGAAAGCCCAATGGCCATGACCAGACGCCATGTTATCCTCAATCATTAGTCGTCACCGGAAGTGGACACAGAGGAACACGTGGTCAGTACATCGTTTTTCTTGCCATTATCAGTTTTCGTCACCGATGCCGCTACTTCTCAAGTAGCTCCTCAATTACCCTCACAAGAACTGAGAGCACCCTGCTTGCCAGAAGTACTCGACAGACTCTGATGGACTATACAAGCTCAACACTGCTTAACTTGGTGATCTGATGGGGACCAGTGTTACAACTGCAGCAAGGCCACTGGCAGACGTAGTGATATAGCAAAATTAAACATGGAGAAAAGCATGATCGGCCTCTGAATATCACACAGTAGTCGACTTACCATTATGTCACTCTAAATTATTCATTATTGGTTGAAGGACGGAAGGGCGTGGGATCAGTCCACTGCACTCCCAGCAGCTGTCAATGTTACGAAACCGGAACAGCCAGCTGTCAGTCAGGAACTTTCACTTTGTATCAATACCCTAAACGCACCCCTGGTCCAAAACTCCCATTGAGGAAAAGCTCCTGGAAATACAGGGAATCAAACTCAGGTCCCACAAGTGAGGGTCTACCGTGGTGACGAGTAAGCTACAAAGACAGCCACAGAAAGATTTGTTTTTAGAAATATTAAGAAGGCTGCCGAGAAGTGCAGAAAAAGTGATGAACATAGATCAGTCATAGAACAGAAAGTCTTAGCAAACAAGCGTAAGTTATCCCGAAAATGGCTTTCATTAATATATCATTTTCTTCAGAGTATATGGATCTTTATAGTGGTGCACTGAATTATGATACAACTCGAGATGTCGTGGAACTCATCTGATTTGTAATACGAAGATATTCAGGGAGTAGAAATGTGGAGATCAGTACCCTGTATGAAGCAAAATATATTTTGAATTAATTTATTGCACCTTAGGTTTTCTCCCAGCTTGATTTGTGTTTCCAGTTGGATGATATTTTATTAAATGTGATACCATATACACTTTTATAACTAGACAAAGAACCATGGAAAGTCATATGAAGATTTGAAACATAAAAATAATATAGAAAAGATAAGGAAAAAGGAGAAGTTAAGTAGATCATGTAAAACTTTATGACTTTGAGGAATTCCAGAATGAGACCGAAACCTGAACTATCGGATAATATATCTGAACCAAAGTAACTGAATAATGGAGAAGAAGAATAACTGACATTGATTATGGATAACATTTTATTTTTTGTATTTACTGTAATTTTATGTTCATAAGTGTCATTTGTATTTTAATTATGAGTTAGTTTAAGTTTGTTCTACCAATGAGTAATGTAATGTATTGTGATTTACAGTTTCTTCCTTTGCAAGAAAGCAGAACAAAAGACTCGATTATGTCAGTGCCTCTTCCTTTTCAGATACAGAGGACGATTGCAGCACACTAATCATAAAGGAATGCAGCTTGTTTACTATCCAGAAACTGGTGGAGTGTCTTGGAAACAAAACTGTCATCATGGAGTGTAAAAGGTATTCAATGGAATACATGTGACTATATTTCTGTTATTATGTATTGCATGTTTACCTATATGAATTCCTCAAAAGGGAAAGAATATTTCATCGGGAAAGAAGGCACCCAATGATTTACAATAGATGGGTTGTAGGTAGTATTGCAGATGGTAGGAAGAAGCGATATCTTGTGTTTGGTACCTGCGAATGTAGAAATAAACAAAGGGGTGTTGTTGATTCGAATGTTGTGTGGATGTAATAGGTTACATGAAGTGTGGAGACTGATGATTATTTTCTAAATGAATACATATAATGTCCTTTTCACTATAGACTTGACTCATCATGCCTTTATGTATAATATGGTATACGTGTGTAATAAACACAGCTCAAGTACATTTCACTTTTCTGTTACTAGTGTTTCTATATGTGTGACACTGTGTGCTTGCATAGTTAGTTAGGATCAATTATGATATACATTGTGTTTTACTTTTACAGATTCTAAGATACTTGTCAAGCTAATGTAACTAAAAAGTAAGATATTCTGCAACAAACTATTCCCTGAAGAGGAGGCTAATTATTCATAGAGTGTCATATTATTAATAATTAGCGTATTGATGTTTATAGGTATGCCATATTGCAATATGGGGGTTAAAAACTAATTTATTTTGAAATTTTTCTAGTGTATTGCGAGGCAAACATTGAAACACTGACGAACGAAAAAGGGGCTAATTCATCAGCTGTTCACTCGGCCACATGAGATTTTCCGCCAAGGGGTATGCAGAGGTCCTTAAAGCTGCCAAGCAGAATGGCATAAAAAAAACACCAGTTCCTGGAGCATTTGCCAATCCAGATGATGTGCTAGCTGAATAACTGGGACGAGTAAGTTGAAACAGCGTGAGCACAATCAACAAGTAATGTACTCAAGAACAAATTTCAACATGTTTCATGATTTTGATTTACCCCTCAGTTGTCTAGCTGTCGAACAGAAAATTTAATTAATGTGTCCACAAGAGTGTATGACAGTGTAGATACAAAAAATTTCACCTTAGTGTAATGCAGCTTCATCATTCCGTTTTGATAAGAAAGTAATTTCACCTTAATTCTTTGAACTGACTGTGTAGGAATATCTAAGTAAGAAAAAAGAATTTATCATTATTGCAAGATTTACAAACGGAAATTAATCTACAAAGCCTCAATTGCTTTCACAGTTTTGATTTGAATTGTACTGACACACAGCAATGATGCTGAAACACGTCATGCATTCTACGTCTCACGTGAACGCTAACTGAATGTGTAACACTTTAAATTCTCGTCGTTTGAGGTGAATCTTTCTTTATGTGCACTGATTCAATGGCAATAGATGAAAATTTGTGCTGTACTAGGATTCGAACCCAGATACCCCACTTTACAGCGGTCATTTTAATCACTTTGACTATCGGACCAAAATCTCCATACGATGCACTCTGTAGAGTAGTGTACCCCAGCCAATATTCCTCTTCGTTCGCAGTCCTATTGTATTCCCATGAGAGGTTGGGCATTATTGTGCACCTGCAATGAAATATCGATATTCTATCAGTTGCATACATTATATAGGTATTATGTCTGTTCTTTCGGATATGCATGTCCTAAAGAACAGACACTAGTGATCGATCCGCAGCAGCATAAACTTGATGAAAGAAATTTCCAACTTCTTGCTGCATAAGCTTGTTGAAGTAACTCAATGGCGATAGATGAAAATTTGTGCTGGTCCGGCACATACATGGTCAAAAGAACAGACACCATACCTATGTAATCTATGTGTACAATTTATTTCTGTGTCATATTCCTTGTTCCAGTGTTTTTCGTGTTAGGAGACTCTTGCTATGACCATATCTGTAATAGAACGGGCACCATGCGAGCCATGGGCACAGTGCTGGCACCCAAGCACAGACCGTTATCGGACAATGCCCCTGCAGATACAGCAATTCAGCGGAACAAGTCACTTTAGTACCACCACTTCTGTGACTCAATGAACGACTTGGACCATGAGGAAATTTCTGTTGTTTGAGACGCTGCTGAAGAGTTCTGGAGCCGGCCGCTGTGGACAAGCGGTTCTAGGCGCTTCAGTCGGGAATCGCGTGACTGCTACGGTCCCAGGTTCGAATCCTGCCTCGTGCATGGATTTTTGTGATACCCTTTGGTTAGTTAGGTTTAAGTAGTTCTAAGTTCTAGGGGACTGATGACCTCAGATTTTAAGTTCCATAAAGTGCTCAGAGCCATCTGAACCACTTGAAGGGCTCTGGTACCAACCCTGTTCCAGACTTCTCCATGGTGACACACAAATGCAGCCACTTCCGTGAAGTTAACGCCAAGCAGCTGCATTCAGGCCTCTCCTGGACCAGCCGTTATCGTTCAGGCAGCTGGGAAACGTGGCTTTGCCCAGTCTTTATCAGCCGTAGCCTTGGAGTGTTTGCCGTGACTGTTTCGCCACCGCCATTGCTGCCATTGAAGTTCAGATCAGTAGCCATTGCCTAACTGCCCAGCCCCTGATAGTCAACAGTGTGCCATCCCTTCCACAGAACCCCTCCCATTGTATCTGCTCCTTTTCACCAGCTGCTTGCTGCTGCTCTCAAGCCCTGGGGCCATAATTAGGATTTGGACAATGGTGCAAGGTGAAAAGACATCACTGCCTTGCCCTGCTCCGTGGTAGGATGGTATCCTGACAAGGCCCGTCATCACTGACTCAGCACCAGATCGCTACCTTGCCATGTGCCATGGTAGGACTGTATCCTGCCACAGCGCATGACTGACTCAGCACGAGCATGCTTGCTAAGACATGTCAGCGCCGCCGACTCAACAGTGTGTATTCACAGTATCCTGTGTCTACCCCACATGCCACTACAATTTGGAGTATTAAGAGCCGACACTAAAATCCGTCAGAGATGAGGACACGCTGTGATGATTGTCCGAGTTGAATAAATTAATAAAGAACTATTTATGTTCTCCAGTGTGATCTCTACAGAATGTCACTCCAATCTCCCAAGCTATATATGGACCCACAATGCCCAGGTGGGAGAGCTATTGTCATCCTGAGCACGAGAAGAACGGCTCTTCCACCCATCGGTAACAGTTATAGCATTCCTGACCTGTATGTTTCTGATATATAACGTTTGACATCTTGCTGCACTGCTTCACACATTACATATTTTACAATTTGGCTTGTACTCACTAATTTGTATCAACAGTTTCTTTTCGATGAGTGAACCAAAAACAATCAAGTTCCCTTATTTAACATGTTTTCATCTCATTTTATGCCAGCTAATTTCTACGAATTCTCAAATATTAGATATAGAGAGGAGTATATAAATCTTATCACTCCTTTGAATTAAATTTTCATTGACGTTTAAATAATCTTGCAATGTCTATGTTTGTGCACTGAATTTCACCAATGAGGTATAATCTGTGTCTATTCAAAAAAAAAAAAAAAAAAAAAAAAAAAATTGGTTCCTTGAGTAACGTTTAAAAGGTCGTTCTGGAGCGATGTAGTGATTATTTCTCTTTTAACAGAAGGAGCTAAGTGGAATTGGTTTTCAATATTATGTAACTCACTCTAGTGTCATTGAATTCATGCCTCAATATTGCTTAACACAAAGTCTTTAGGTTTGTCATGATGACACTGTTACTTAATTTTCAGCCGAAAAATAATTATAAGGAGTTTCTTTTTCATCATTAATGTAGTTTTGTTCTGTTAAAAGTATTGCGCTGCTGTAGCGTGTTTCCACCTTTAGCGGCCCGCTCAGTCTTCAGCCAATCATGAACATGTATGGTCGACGGGACCGTGTGGCCATAAGAATTTGAAACTGAATTGTGTTCTGGAAGTTCGATTGCTTTGGCATGGGTATTACTCGGCAGTGCTTACATTTCATTCACATGATGTGTACATATTTGCACAATTATTCTGCATTAATTTCGCATATAGAGCTTGTACTGAATTGTAATTTGATGCAGTATACAGGCGTGAAGCATTACAAAGAGTTACAGACCGCTCGTTTTTCATTATCGTGAAACTTATTACGTCATCAGGAAATATCTGCTCAATCTGATGAATTGTGCATTCAATCTTGTAATTTTTTCCAGCACTTTAGCTACGTCATTGCTCTATTGGAAGATGTGTACAGAAATCACTTAATTATTGTCTCTACTAGAACTCTTAGTCAAATCACAGGTACTGAGAACCGCATGTGGTTTATGCTATTTGTCTGAGAATTTTGAACTCAGTATATAATACGAATTCCAGCATTATGGCTATCTCTGCTCTCCCAATACATTTAATTCTTGTATGTAAAATTACATGCTTCCCCTTTTTCAAATGTACATGAAAATTTTGTCTTTGAACCACATTATGATCCAGTTGGTTTGATGAGGTACTTCAGTGACAGATCATTTTCGAATTAAATGAATTGTAATTTGATGCAGTATACAGGCGCGAAGCATTACAAAGAGTTACAGACCGCTCGTTTTTCATTATCGTGAAACTTATTACGTCATCAGGAAATATCTGCTCAATCTGATGAATTGTGCATTCAATCTTGTAATTTTTTCCAGCACTTTAGCTACGTCATTGCTCTATTGGAAGATGTGTACAGAAATCACTTAATTATTGTCTCTACTAGAACTCTTAGTCAAATCACGGGTACTGAGAACCGCATGTGGTTTATGTTGTTTGTCTGAGAATTTTGAACTCAGTATATAATACGAATTCCAGCATTATGGCTATCTCTGCTCTCCCAATACATTTAATTCTTGTATGTAAAATTACATGCTTCCCCTTTTTCAAACGTACATGAAAATTTTGTCTTTGAACCAGATTATGATCCAGTTGGTTTGATGAGGTACTTCAGTGACAGATCATTTTCGAATTAAATGCATTGTACTTCCAGTGTAGAAGAACCATCCTCCTTGCATAGTGTTTGACTAGAAGCTAAACGTATTCCTACCATATAACCTGTATTCCTACTATATAATCTGCCTAGGTCTTCTGTGAGTGATTCCATATTGTTTGATGTTCAATTATGTAAGGTATGCATATATATTTTCTGCTGCTCAAACAGATTCCTTTATGTAAGTGTAGTAAGTCAGTGTTTACAAATTAAATATAGGGTAATGAATAGTGGTATAACAGGGTATAACGTTACACATCAGGACTTTGCCCGAATACTCATGATAGTAGATCAGCTTCTTAACACAGTTCATGCATCTTAGACTTTATTCTTAATTCTGTTTAATATTCTGTCGACAGATTCTGAGCTCTTACTTTTTTTTATGTCACAGAAAGATGTTGGCAATACTTCCACTTGTTTTAACTTCTTGTGGAAATACATCTTCCATTTTCGATCAACTAGTTGTATTACTTTTGCTGCCAGATTTAGAAGGCAACTATTTAGAAATTCGGAACTTGTGAATTATGAGTAACAGTACTGTCATTCAGTTTAATTGTGCTACTGCATGGCTTGCTGGCTGGTTTTCAGATCATTCATTTTATATTTTTGTATTGTTTTATCTCTATTCTCAACATCATTAATTTTAACCAAGATGTCCATATCTCTGTACCTTTTAATAATTCTTCTGAATGTTTTCCAGTAATTCTTGTAGCAAGTAAGTAATAGCGAAAATTTACTTGTTGGAGACTTTAGGTAAGCTTCCCTTTTCCTGTTACAAGATACATTAGTCACTTTATTTCTGAAAAAAATTCATTGAAAATACATTGAGATACACATTAGCATCACTTTCTATATAAACCTCGTCCTACGACCCTTCTATTACATTATTTATTGAATAAAGTGTCCTGAATAATTAATATGCTTCACTATTTGGACAGAACATTCCTAGAGCTGTATGTCGCACTATTAGTTTTCATTACTTATACATTGTGGTCAGACAGCATACTGACGAAGAGGTTGTAGGCTGCTCCCTATTTTGTGAACTAGAATTTTAAATTCATAAAAGTTTAGAGTAAATACTTATTTCCTGAAATACACCCCAAAACATGAGAAACAATTAAAACGAAACGCCATTTGATTAGAATAGTAATAGGGGCAGCAAGCTTACGCAAGAGTGCAACAAACTGTGAGAAAATCATTTCACAGTAATGCCTTACCGAATGGTTGAATGTGAGTTATGAGTTGTGAAGTCACACTTTCATTAATTCAAAGTATGACGAAAAATACCTTAACCGATTATATAAACTTTGACAACGTCCGTTAATAACACTTGTTCATTACTCTTTTATGGCCTACAAATCTACCTTTTGACTGATATTGCAAGTTAGCCTCTCTCCCGCTGGAAGATCACGAAGAAAACTGCATCCGCGTCAGATTTACCTTATAACCTGGAAACCGTTTACGAAAGATAAGTTCGAAGATAGCGCGCTAGTGCAATGTGTCCCAGAAAATGCCTGATGCGACGGATGATAAGAGTTCGTTGAAGGATTTCACGGAAACGTCTAACACGGATGCCGTAATACGTGATAAATTTGTGATTCAGCAAAAGGGGAAAATGAAATTGATAAATGTTTGTAGATTAATTAAATTGCTTGGAGCTCTAAATCAAATATATCTCTCAGTTCTATTGGTTCTGTTCAGACACTGAAACTAACTAATTTTAAATGATTTCAGCATAATATCTTAAAATCGCATCAAAGAAAATAATATGCCAAATGGATAGATGCTTAATGTGGGATAAACTGCATGATTGTCACTTTAGGTTTAGGATGCCCATCACTAAAATAGATTTCAGATTTCATGTCCTAGGGAATAAGTGCTAAGTCGAACAAAGACGGAGATTCAGCTCACGAAATTACAAACCCATTGATCCGATGAAGGAAATCTTATTTGAAAAGCAAAGCGCGGAAATATGCGTTCGCATCGGTATGCGCTACTCAAAATCATCCATCCAAAACATCCGAATATCTGCTTGAATAAGGCGTGCTTCAACTTGGCACACCTATCACAACGACCAGCTAAATGTAGTGCAACACAACAAAGTTCCCTGTCCGCTACAAGCCTCGTGACTCGAAAACCAGCCGAAACTGTTCGTTATTTTCTGACAGGGGGATAATTCACCAACGAACCTTGATTGCTCATAAGCAGCTGAAAACTCCTATGTGGAGATTGGTAGTTTGTAATCGTTGTAAGAGAAGTATTCTGGAATAAGAATTCAGAAACGCACGTATATAGGTTCTTATCTTTTCATAAACTTCTTTTTTCAATACTTCAGACGTTGAGTTCAACTTTTACATACGTAGGAACTCCTTTCTTGTTGCGTTCAACTTTTACTTAAGTAGAAACTCATTTTTTCCTGTTGAGTGCGTATGAAAATGGTGCCAGCCTGAAACGGCTTTAACTTTTTTATCTCTGTAGTCATGCCGTATTTACATGTGTTCCGAACATCAGTTTCTGTAGAAACTTACAGATCCTCTGAACATACAGAACGTTGAGCTATCTTGATTTTCAATACTCTAATGTTCTAACGGATTCATCAAAGTTTACATTCCTAATAACTGTTAGATATATTTCTGTCCTATTCTGTTCTGATTTCTAATTTGACAGACCTAAAAAAAGTGTTCTCCAACACCAGTGACCAAAGGGGCTTTCGTTGTAGGTTTGACCCTTTCCGCTGCTCCCCTTACATATCATACATGACGCTCGGCTTATGTGCCCTACGTCGTGAAATTCAGATGCCGGCCGTTGTCAGTATACTTTCATCTTCCAACTGTGGAAACAGGTACAGCACGCATGTAAGACATTGTTGAAGTCAACATCAACGTGCTGAGATCTTTGTTTAGACAGTTGTCTGTTGTTTTTGTTTTAACCCAGGCATCACGCCATCTTAAAACTGATCTTACTTCATACGTTTATTGCTCCTCTTCCATTCAAAGTCATCTTTAATGCTGTAATCTATGTCTGCTGCAAAGTTTATCCCTACTGCTCTTCCTACGAATGCTTTATATGTTTCACCGAAATCTTTTCACTGTGTTTTCTGTAACCTGTCAGGCTTCGGTTCCATGATGTTTCTGACCCTGCAGTTTGCATTTTTTTTTTTTTCCTGCACCATCCCGTCTAACATCTTACGTGACTACAAACCAGGAAGACTCATTTCATTTGTACTTGCTGTTGTTTCAGGCCTAGCCTTAAGATAGCTTTTACGGATCTGTTCAACCCAACCTTTTTCTCACGCTGATAGATTTGTGACCTCCATTTCAGATTACAAGTCAAGAGTGCCTACCAGATCTGCAAATGCGATACCTGAATTTGTTTATTTTAGCTCTTAACTTGTCACCCTTCATCACTTCGCATCAGCAACTTTTCCATTGGACATATCTAATTCAAATATACACTCTATTAGTTGTGCATAAAGAGAATGAATCTTTTCTCTCTCACCTCATCTGTATAATCGACGCCTCCAGGGAAGAACCTCATTATGTACTTTATTACTGCCTCCACTCTAGTAATTCCGGTAAGAAACTAACATGCATCATCTGACTCTTTCCCTGATGCATGCTTGACTGAAATTTCTCGGTTTAAAAGCCACGTCTGTCAGGATAAAATACTGGAGCTTTCGGTAGCTGTTTCCGCCATCGTCATCAGCACTTTATTACTTAAGTGGCCCATCCTACGCTACCATCCACATACTCTATACCTCACTTGACACTAACTTTGTGATAACAGAGAAACAACAACTCACATAAAATCTGCAGTACCAAAAGTACTAATGGATACTAGATGCGAATAATACTTTCCTTCCAAGGAGCTGCACTCCTAATTACGGCAGTCGGTCACCCACAGGCAAAAGGAAATAAACACTACATACGTATTCAAATGGTTCAAATGGCTCTGAGCTTTATGGGACTTAACATCTGTGGTCATCAGTCCCCTAGAACTTAGAACTACTTAAACCTAACTAACCTAAGGACATCACAAACATCCATGCCCGAGGCAGGATTCGAACCTGCGACCGTAGCAGTCGTGCGGTTCCGGACTGAGCGCCTAGAACCGCTAGAACTACATACGTATTACTCAAAGCGAGTTTCGCTTCTCGGAAACGCAATATTATTGCTACATGAGTAGTGGAGTGCCGTTAAAGGGTTAAACATACAGTTACACTTGTACTGTATTGTATTGTATTGTATGTTAACCGGGGTCCTAGAAACGACGGAGAGGCTCCGTGCCCGCCGCAGCCGCAGTGGTCCACAACTCTACGACGACTACCGCAGTCCACTTCATCACTCCACCGCCCCTCACCGAACCCAGGGTTACTGTGCGGTTCGGCCCCCGGTGGACCCCTCCAGGGAACGTCTCACACCAGACGAGTGTAGCTCCTATGTTTGCGTGGTAAAGTAATGATGGTGTACGCGTACGTGGAGAACTTGTTTGCGCAGCAATCGCCGACATAGTCTAACTGAGGCGGAATTAGGGGAACCAGCCCACATTCGCCGAGGCAGATGGAAAACCGCCTAAAACCATCCACAGACTGGCCGGTTCACCGGACCTTGACACAAATCCGCCGGGCGGATTGGTGCCGGGGAGCAGGCGCTCCTTCTCGACCGGAAAGCCGTGCGTTAGACCGCACGGCCAACCGGGCGTTCTTAGTTACACTTACTCTCATGCACACACAAACCACATTCAGTTTTTGGCCTCAGCTGTGGCTTGTTCGTCCAGGAGAGTAACTTAATGTTCAATCAGTTAACAGCGCTGCAGTACTCAGGTAGCAGCCACTAATAGAAAAAAAAGTGAGGTGTGTTGCAATTAACGTAAAATAACGTTTAGCTTTTCTGCCCATGCCTGGTCTAGAGAGAGTGTGTTTCCACCGTTCCCTAAAACAACCCCTGAGAAACGGTACGTTTCGTTACGGGCTCGTCTAGTAAGCGCGAGAGCTGTAAGTCGATTCTCAGCAAAAGTTACAACGTTGTGCATTACGAAGCAGGCCCGGATCTAGGGGCAGGCGGGGTATCTGCCTCGGGCAGCAATACCAGGAAGCGCCAAATCCATATTCTTGAAGAAAAAAAACAACTTGTGTCCAGCGCACATTGGTCTAACCGATTATTCATATGATTTTGAAACGCATCCTAGTTGTTTTTGAACATTTTTGAACACATTCTAAGTTGATTTTCGAACGATTCATAAGTTGATTTTTGAATGCGTGCATGCTGTACGTGATGTGTCTGCCAGGAGAATACCCGTCGCATCTAGAAGTAAGAGAAGGGAATGGGCTATATGAGCTGAGCCGAATAAACTCGGACGGTTGAATGCCAATCACTGTTCGTTTATGTGGTTGACTGTGTGTGCGAATAATCAACGTTGTTATAATTTTTGGCAACATCCGTAGATTCAGGAGACCAGAGTGAAAACAAACAAATAACAGGTAAGAAAGATTACATAATACCTTCTTAGTGTATCCAGGAAAATGAAATTTTGACAGAAAATTTTTTGCCACTTTGCTACACTACTGGTTTTACAGTCTCTGTCTAGCAACTTTATGTTCTACTCTCGGAATAGTCGGAAAACGCGTTATACGAACACGTAATAACGCCTAACTGGAGAATAAACGCGGGATAACTGTACCTGTGATTCTGGCAGGATTAGTGAAGTTAACCGGAGGATGAGTTTTGACAAGTCCGGAACAGTTAGAGTTAGTGATGGCAAAATTTTTTATTAGAACGAGGAAGGAGAAGAAATGGGGACATCACACAAATTATAGGGAAGATTATGACGATTCCAAATTTATATAAAAATTTCGTTCTATAACTTTACGATCTAATGCTTGAGAAAATGGAGGGTATGAATGAAATGTGAAACTATTTCCTAAAATCAAACTTTCTGCTTGCGGTAGGCCTAATAGGCATTTGATATTGGTTCTTCGTGTATTCTGTGGTGTTATTTATGTAAATGAGCTAGATAAAGATAACCATTTATGCGAAAACACTATCGTTTTTTTGGCGTGTGCCACAATTGTTGCGATATTAGGATGACCTATAGACGTAATCAGATCCAAAAACCACACCAGTGTTCGGTACAATTCGTATTAACAGCTTTTTCAGTATTAGACAACGACGTTTTGATTTTACATGTAGCAAAACGTTTGACGAACTTTGATGAGGTAACAGACTCCTTCGCAGAAAGGAAAGCACGCCGTGTGGGGCTGCAGCAAGATTAGAGAGAAAAAATTGCTGGGACCTAAGCATTGAAGAAATATGTACTGTCTTGCTTGTCGCCTGACTTTACAGATTTTATGTTTCCTGTATTTAATTTTATGCCTCACAAAAAGATAGTTGTTAGCTTAGACAATAAAGAATGCAAATTTCCTGAAGAGTTCTAATTCTCCCGGTCATAAATAATCCCACCCAGTATCAATGATCAGTTTTTTTAAGGGTGCAGGGTATCAAACCGGCTGACTAAGAGAAGGAGACGCACCACGGGACAATTTAATTACCACTGTCCTGAGTATACGTTTGATGGCTCCCATTACAAAATATAAACATTTGAATTCCACAGAGCGAAATATGGTGACGCGCGATAGAAGACTGCTGTGTGAAGAGTCGTGGCACTGCATTTTTGCACACGTAGCACCGAATAATATTACATTTACTCGAACACATATATATTATGTTCCTCAAAAAGACGTGCGGTGTTAAATGAATATACTTTTTAAAAACCGATTTTTTAAAAATACACACATCAAAAATAGTTTTGCATCACCCCAATTTCCAGAACCCCTGAAGATAGACGTTGGCTGTGGATATTTATCATAGACACAGTCACTTTGACTGTACAGAGATGTCACTAAACCCGTCGAAAGATGTTAACAACCATGCATGAGCAGCGCCTATTAGACGGAAGGGGTCCGCCAGCCGACCATTTCCAGTCTTTCACCAAGAAGGAGGTGCACGGCTCGTGTTGGCTGTAATTCAAACATGCCCAGACAGTCAATACCACGACTCGATCGCGTCCGCATTGATACTCTGTGCCAGGAAGGGCTCTCAACAAGGGAAGTATCCAGGCGTCTCGGAGTGAACCAAAGCAATGATGCTCGGACAAGGAGGAGATACAGAGAGACAAGAACTGTCGATGACATGCCTCGCTCAGGCCGCCCAAGGGCTACTATTGCAGTGGATTACCGCTACCTACGGATTATGGCTCGGAGGAACCCTGACAGCAACGCCACCTTGTTGAATAATGCTTTTCGTGCAGCCACGGGACGTCGTGTTACGACTCAAACTGTGCGAATAGGCTGCAAGATGCGCAACTGCACTCCCGACGTCCATGGCGAGGTCCATCTTTGTAACCACGACACCATGCAGCGCGGTGCAGATGGGCCCACCAACATGCGGAATCGATTGGTATTACGTCATCTTCACCGATGAGTGTCGCATTTGCCTTCAACCAGACAATCGTCGTAGACGTGTTTGGAGGCAACCCGGTCAGGCTGAATGTCTTAGACACACTGTCCAGCGAGTGCAGCAAGGTGGAGGTTCCCTGCTGTTTTGGGGTGGCATTATGTGGGGCATGCGTACGCCGCTGGTGGTCATGGAAGGCGCCATAACAGCTGTACGATATGCCAATGTCATCCTCCGACCGATAGTGCAACCATATCGGCAGCATATTGGCGAAGCATTCGTCTTCATGGACGACAATTCGCGCCCCCTCGTGCTCATCTTGTGAATGATTTCCTTCAGGATAACGATATCGCTCGACTAGAGTGGCCAGCATGTTCTCCAGAGATGAACCCTATCGAACATGCATGGGATGGATTGAAAAGGGCTGTTTATGGACGACGTGACCCATGAACCACTCTGAGGGATCTATCACGAATCGTCGTTGATAGTATGCCACGACGAATACAGGCATGCATCAATGCAAGAGGACGTGCTTCTGGGTATTAGAGGTACCGGTATGTACAGCAATCAATCTGGACCATCATCTCTGAAAGTCTCGCTGTTTGGTGGTACAACATGCAACGTGTCGTTTTCATGAGCAATAAAAAGGGCGGAAATGATATTTATGTTGATCTCTGTTCTAATTTTCTGTACAGGTTCCGGAACTCTCGGAACCGCGGTGCTGCAAAACTTTTTTTGATGTATGTACTTGATGTCCCGTCTAAAATGCACGATAGGGGGGGGGGGGGGCAGAGGGGGGGGGGCACAAATCAAGTTTTGGCCCCGGGTCGGAAATATCGAAGATCCGTTGGCGTTACGGAGAGTTTCAGTGCGGAAATTCAGAGAGTGTATGCTCGAGTTAGTCGGAGAACATTTCACTTTTCCCCGTACATGTATAGCGAATGGCGCCAGCAACGAAATCAGGTGTTAGAGCTAGTATGGAGACCTACCGACAATCATACTACACGCGATCCATTCTCGGATAGAACGGGGAAGAGAGAATTGACATTGCTACTCGCAGCATTCTCTATCAGACTCCATACGGTGGCGTGCGAAATGTACGGATGGCCACAGTTACTCGTGGAGATATGAACCGGAGGGAACAACATCTAAGGCGCCTAACAATGGCATAAGTGTTGTAAACAGCGGTTACTTTTCATTCAGGGGGATGATGGTAACGTAATGTGTACATGGCAATATATGTGGCCAAATCGAAGTGATAAATACTTAATATGTGGTTAGACGACGGGATACAATTAGCGGCAGAACTTCCCTCCCGCTACAGCATACTGAACAGAGGCAGAAGCTGTGACGGCGCTACAGCTGTGCCGGGCTGCTTACATGCCTGCAGGCACGCTGAGCACTCGCGAGATTGCGGCGCGCCTCTTCCGCACGGACGCACTCACACGGAGGCCAACGCACGCCCACACACACGCGCGCGCTTCGGCAGCATTAAGAATCATGCTGGCCGCTCCCTGCCGGCTGCCCCTCCGCTATATGTTTTGATTTCTTGCCCCCGGCGTTTCTGGTCCGATATTCCCGAATGCGAATGACAAATGTGCCGCTGGGGACGGGATGGGCGACTTTATTGAAATCCTGCAGCGGCCCAGACGGCAGCGGCGGCGGCTGTGACGCCAGACACCTGTTCCCGCTGCGTGTGCCTCGCTCACTGCGCCAAGCTCACTTCTTTCACTTGCTGCAGATATCACCGTGCGTTTGAATTCATCAGTACCTGTAGGTACGCAATAATTCCACTGCTGAAATACCTAGACCCTCATTTCTGTTTGATATTAGTATACCTTGAATAAGTTATGCTTTGTAATGTAACGGAGACAATTTCGAGAGACTTTCATGCGGCACTATTGAGCCAGAAAACTGCTTCGACAAACAGGTTGAAATCGTCGGAAACATAGATGTACACTGTAGAGGGAAAAAAGACAGATATTAGAGAATACATACAACAACGAAGAACCGACAATATAAATAGAAGACAAAGAAGTATTGCATGGGGTGTAAGACAGGGATGTACTTTTCTCCTCTGCTCTTCAGTCTGCATACCGAAGAAGCAATAATGCACATTTCATCAGCTACACAATTAATAGAGCTGAAAACCGCTACACCTCATGACGGCAGGGAAGAATTCAATAGGATGCAATTTTGTGAAGCTAAGAGACCTTTGGTAACACGGCCGAAGACCTGAGTGAGGTATAACACTATATTAGTTAATAGCGTCCATATCTGAACGATCAGTCCGTGAGTGATGCAGAACTTTGAATTATGTGTTGTGCTGAGAGTGTGTTCTTGCTTAAAGCTCACATACTAATCTCCTGCCTGCATGCATTTAGTGAATTCTGCTGTAACGTAGTGGCGTAAAGGTTATTTTTCAAAATTATTGATGAAACACGGGTAACTTGGTACAGTTTCACTGTAACATTGGTTATTTTGTTGCAATTTTACTGAAGCATATTAATGTATGTGTTGAAAAGTCATTTAATCTCCATGGTGCAATAAGATTATTAATCCACTGCGTTTATTACTTCCCCAATACATTCAAATAATGTGAGTCACGTAATAGTCTAGCTGTAGTCAAACGGATGTAAATACATCTCAGATCTGCACATTCGACTTTCCACTGCTTTGTTATCGTCAAGTTTACATTAATAAAAAATTTCAAATTTCACTGATTCATGTAGACTTTTCTCATTTGTTTAAGCAAATGGCGACGTAACTTTACAAAACCCCACACAATAGCCAACACCTCTCTCTGTCTCAACCATGATCAACAACATACTTCCTGTGCAAATGTCCTTGTAATTAAATGTGATAGAAGGCATAGATCATGCTACAGTGGTTTCATGAGGTGATGGTATGAAATAATCAATCACAAACTAGCTTTTATAGTGGGATGAAGTGACAACCAATTACAAGCAAGCTTTCAGTATGGACGGCCGTGTCATCTCAGCATAACGATAGATGTATACCAAGCATACCAGCTTCACCAGCAGTGGTGATCGTCCAAAATGTTGTACATATCTTCTTAAAATGTTAAAAAGTTTGGTGATTATCGTGGTACAGATTTTGGAAGATATATGGCATGAATCTACTGCTGCTGTTGCTACCATTACTACTACTACTACTACTACTACTACTACTACTACTTAATTCTACAGACAGCTCGGAACCTTTTAGAAGTTATAAATTTACTGTTACTACCTTATTGAATACGCCAAGGGATCTATTGTTTGAATCTTTGGAATGAATGTGCTATTACATCAACCATTAGTAACCTTCTAAGTTCGCTACATGTCCGTATCAACTATTTTAACACGTTTTCGTGCACAAGCAGCCTTATAATTGACTGGTATAATGCTACAATCGTGCTGTTATGGTCTGAGAAGCACTCGCGTTGATGTGTTAAGCATCAGGTTCATCTATTCTCAGTGCAGCCTGGACGTTTTTAGACGTTAGCTCTACACTCGCAATTTTCACTACAAGTGAGTGAACCTGCGATGTCACATGCCTCTGGAAGCCTGGAAGAAACCTTTGTCAGAAAAATGCTTTTAAGCATGTTTGTTGAAGGAATCACACATGCATTCATCAGAAATTATTTAGAAATCCTGTTGAAATTACCCATTTCTGCGATTATGTGTGACAATTAAATCACTGCACATCTGCAACACTTCCACATCAGTGTACTGTGCTGATATTTATCTTCGATCACAAACCTAAGAACTTTTGTCATCATTGATCTACTATGCTGGGAGCCAACATTTTCATCAACCGAAAGGGTGACTCTACCATGTCTACAGCTATTTCATTCACTTGAGACTACAAGCCTGTCTCACAGCTTTTGTCAGGCTACGAACAGCGATCGCCTGAAATACCAAGTGACTGAGGTCACAAACAGCACATCTCCAACTCAGTTAATCCTTCCACTGACTTCAGCAGGACAGTGCCATGGATCTACTCTCGCGAAGGCTATCAGGGAAGGTACTTACTTTAATCTTCCTTGCCATCATAGTGAGTTTCATGGATCACTAGTCGATGTCCGACCTCAGAAGATAGTGTCAGTAGGAATTTGTTAAGAGTGTTAGATGTCATGTGTACAACACAAAACACAATTGATATGAAGACTCATATCTACATCTACATCCATACTCCGCAAGCCACCTGACGGTGGCTCATAAAAAAAATGACTCTAGTCTTAATACTAGAACGCTTTCTGTTAGCAGGAGAGATCACTGGAGTTTAACGCATCATCTACAGCGATATTATTAGAGACAAAATGCTAGCTCGCACTGCCCAGTATGTTAATCTGTATAGATCTTGTTCAAGGAGCCACATCGACATAACCGTCAAATTCATTTGATTTGATCACATCTGTGACACTATTGGAAGTTGGAAATTTCAGTATTCATCAGAATGATTTATAGGTCTTGTGGAAAACTGTTAGCTAGCTAAGTACATCCCTTACTACTAGTACACTTTTAGAGCTCTATTTGGGGCGTTTATGAAGTAGAAAAGAAGAGATGTCATGCTACGATCATAACAATTACATACAATCCAGACAAAAATGTGTCAGTATGGAGCAGGTTTGAAACGAAATTCATTAACTTACTTACGATATTCAAGGACTTCAGTGCAAAGTGACCAGTTTTGACGTAGAGTCAGTGATTTTCCGAATGTGTGCACTAAAATGTATCTCGCCCATACTGCTAGTAAATAGGAATCCTATTCCCCACCAATCTCTTACGAGAGTGGAAATTTACCTAAAATCAGAAGTACTACCCTATTCAGTGCATCTGGCTGTCAATTTGTGGCTGGAGGGTTTGGTGGCCGGTGGTATGAGCGATCTGGCGCCTACCTGGATGCATGAATCATACTTTACTGATGGAGGCAGCACTCTCTTGAATCATTAGCTTCCGGCCAGCTGCTGCTGTTGCTACTGACTTCATCTTACGTCCACTGGACAGTGTTAAAACCTCCTGCATTTGGTGGTAATCTATTTCATCTCGGAATATGGTGTACATTTGAGGCATTGGAAAGTATTCTCGCCCCATATCGTTCATTTCTGTCATCTGTGTTTGCGAAGTCTTTGATGGCTGTGAATCGTTGCTTGGTATAAACGTGTTTTCTATCACTGTGCCTGATACACGTCTAATGTGTATAAGTTCAAGTTTGTGTCTGACTGAACTGCGGCTTTGTTACGACCAAGACAGTTTACTTCTTCTGTCATTAGATGCCACTGATCCCACAGATTTCTTTTTCGTGTTGAATTTTCATCCGTGGTGCCTAACCTTAACCTGCACAAGTCCTAACCTCAGGAGGAATGTACATCACCCTTTATTGTGGGTTATTGGTAATTTTCCTTAGGACGGTATTGAATTTCCCTCCAGTTTCCAATATGGGTTGAAACATTAGTGTGACTCTCACAGTTCCAAATTACCCTTCCATTTCAACTTAAGTCACTTGGGCTGGGCTGTGACTGCAGTGCCATTACTAACAGCATATCTGCAGTTGGTACCAAACTCTTAACTTGTAATTTGCGTTAGGAAATTGAACACTAGTATTCATCGTGTGACTTACGTGTTCGATTTACTCAAGCACGAGACCCCATCACAACACTTCAAGATCGTGACTCCAGTGACTAAGGTGGTGGCGGCAGTGCGAGCATGTTGGCTGCACTTGGAGAGATACACAGGGGCGATGGGGCAGCCCCAACATGGCAGCACCCTTCTAGGTCAAGGTGCTGATACTAATATTCCTGTACCACTCCTGTCATAAATCCAAGTCGGCCTTAAACTCAGGCACAAGTGCGCTGGGGAATTTGTTTAAACTGTGATGTTACAATTTGGGAAAAACTGTTTGGAAGGTAAATTTATTTATTATCCATCCTACAGTAAATTTGATATGTGTGGGAACTAAGGTGAGAGAATTGTTTAAACGAGCACGGTCTGATGAATTATAAACTTGGGCAAAGTGACCTTTTATAACTATATAAAATGATAATTTAAAAAGTTTTGTATGATTATTACTCCTTAAATATTTTACATTGTGAGGGACTGTACGTATTTTATTTAATCTTAACAATTTTCTGTGTGAAACACCAAACAGTTTTACATATAACTCTGATCCCTGGATATTTTAAGACTTGATGGAATAAAGATATTTCTCAAGTCTGAATACTATTAAACGCTTTCACGCTATATATTTTTCCATTGCGGTATGAAAGTTATGGTCTTTTGTGCCTAACAGGTCCGCTCCAAGCCACAGTTCGAGTAGCTTGTGAGAATTCTTTGAAATTACGACTCGAGTAATCTCTGTGTCTTTAACTTGGAAAAGACGCAGATTCCGTTTTGCAGGTAAGGTTAGTGATACTTCCTTTGACGCACAGCCTCACAGACTCAACCTTATAGCTTCCCAGGAGAAAAAGGGCCAGACCCCATCCAAAGAGCGCCCAACAAACCGACACCGGAGCTTTTCTGCAACCACACAGGGGATATGCGGAGAACGTCCTTGCCTCATATAATAATGGTCACGTTGCGGAGATCCCAGCGGACAATGAAAAGCGAGCCAAAACTGATGGACTACTGTAGCCATTAGGACGGAGTTATCAAGAAGCCACAAGCGAAGGCATGTGAGTTGTTCCGGCCTGGCAGCTGTCGTTTTACCTGCCTTAGAAAGCAAGAACGCGTCGACAATTTCAGCACCCACACTAGAGGCACTGAAAGGAGTGTACTCAAAGTGAGAAGAAGTCGCACAGGAAGGCGTGTGAAAGAAGTCAGCCTTCTTAAAACGATGTTTTCTGGACAGTAAAGACGTTCTTTAGAAACCACGGACGCCAGCAGAATCGATGACGAAGCACGTACATGGGTCTGCCTAGGTCTCAAGCAGAGTCAGCAGTTACAAAGAAATGTTGTGTGGCTGCTTTCACAACAACTTAGGAATGCAGAAAAACATCGGGAGAATGTGCGACCAACACTAGTAAAATCGTAAGAAAGACGTAAATTCTCGAGTCACACATCAATCCACGCAAGATAGGAAATTTCCACCCTACACGGAGAGACGTGGTCATGAAAGTGTGAACCGTCATTGGGCAGCATTGCAAACTGATTACGCTAATGACAATGTCGCGAGAGGAGCAAATTTCAAGGAACCTTTGGGCTGAGAAGTGGATGAAGAGTGAAGAGCGGGTAATTTTTGAAACAGAATGGAAGCATCCAGCTTTCGACAACGTGATATCGCTGCAATGGCCACGCTACCCATAAGAGGCAGACAATGCGGAGATTGTAGGTGAGAGCAGCCGACTCCCAATGAACAGCTTCGAGGCGACACGCCGTACCGACAAAGGGCCTGCCGCCGACAGCGCTACGCGACGAATGGTAACGCAGCGGAGAGGCCAGACAAACGTGTGGTTCCTGAAGAAGAGCAGCAGCATCTTCAGCATTTGGAGGGGCAACAGTTTTGATGATTGATCTGGCCTTGTAACATCAACTACAACAGCCTTACTGTGCTGGTACTGAGAACGGCTGAAAGCAAGGGGAAACTACAGCTGTAACTTTTCCTTAGGGCAAGTAGCTCTACTGTATGGTTAAATGATGATGGCATCCTCTTGGGTAAAATATTCCGGAGCTGAAACAGTCCCCCAATCGGTTCTCCAGGGGGGGACTACTCAGGAGGTTATTGTTATCTGGAGAAACAAAACTGGCGTTCTTCGTATTAAAACGAGCGATGTCAGATCCCTTAATCGGGCAGGTAGATTACAAAATGTAAAAAGGGAAAATGGATAGGTTAAAGTTAGCAATAGTGGGAAATAGTGAAGTTAGGGGGCAGAAAGACTTCTGGTCAGGAGAATACAGGGTTATAAATAAAAAATCAAATGGGGATAACGCAGGAGTAGGTTTAACAATGAATAAAAATATAGGAACGCGGATAAGCTACTATGAACAGCATAGTGAACCCGTTGTTGTACCCAAGACGGACACGAAGCCCACATCCACCAGAGCAGCACAAGTTTATACGCTAACTAGTTCCGCAGTTGATGGAGAAATTGAAGAAATGTATGATGAGATAAAAGATATTGTCCAGATAGTTAAGGGAGAGGAAAATTTAATAGTAATGGAGCACTGTAATTCGATCGTAGGGAGAAGAAGACAAATAAAAATAATAGGTAAACACGGATTGAGGGAAACGAATAAGCGAGCAAGTCACCCGGTAGCAGTTTCGCACAGAGCAAAATTTAATCATAGCTCTAACACTTGGTTTAAGAATCATGGAAGATGGTTGTATACGTCGAAGAGACGTGGAGACAGCGTAAGGTTTCAGAATGGTCATGTAATGGTAATAAAGAGATTTCGGAAACAGGTTTTAAACTGTAAGATTTTTCCAGGGGATTTGGACTCTAACCACAATTTATTGGTTATGAAATGTAGATTAAAACTGAAGAAATTGATAAAATGTGGGAATTTAAGGAGATGGTATCTGGATAAACTAAAAGAACCAAAGGTTGTAGAGACTTTTAGAAGGGGCATTAGGGACCGATTGACAAGAACGGGGGAAAGGAATACAGCAGAAGAAGAATGAGTAGCTTTGAAAGATGAAATAGTGAAGGCAGCGGAGTATAAGGTCGGTAAAAATATGAGGGCTAGTAAAAATCCTTGGGTAACATAAGAGATAGAAAGGAGAAAATATAAAAATACGGTAAATGAAACAGGCGAAAGGGCATACAAACGTCTAAAGAATGAGGCTGACAGGAAATGCATGGCGGTTAATCAGGAATGGCTAGAGTACAAATGTAACGATTTAGATGCATATATCAAAAAGGGAAAGACAGATGCCGCCTACAGGATCATTAAAGAGACATTTGGAGAAAAGAAAACTACCTGTATCAATATCAAGAGCTCAGATGGACAACCAGTCCTAAGCAAAGAAGGGAAAGCAGAAAGCTGGAAGGTGTATACAGAGGGAGATGTACTTAAGGGAAATATCATGTAAATGGAAGAGAATGTATATGATGGGATGGGAGATGTTATGCTGGTTGAATAATTTGACAGATCACTGAGACGTCTAAGTCGAAACAAGAACGCAGGAGTAGATGATATTCCGTCAGAATAACTGATAACCATGGGAGAGCCAGCCATGACAAAACTCATCCATCTGATGAACAAGATGTATGAAACAGTAATTCCAATTCCAAAGAAAGCAGATGTTGACAGGTGTGAAAATTATCCAAGTTTAATATGCCACGGTTGCAAAATACTAACACAAATTCCTCACAGAAGAAAGGAAAACCTGGTAGAATTAGATCTCGGGGAAGATCGGTTTGGATTCCAGAGAAATGTAGGAACACGCGAGGCAATACTGATCTTCGACTTCTTATAGAAGGTAGGTTAAAGAAAGGTAAACCTACGTTTATAGCATTTGTAGACGAAGAGAAAGCGTTTGATAATGTTGACTGGAATACTCTCTTTCAAATTCTAATGGAGGCACCAAGATAACTGATGACGGTCGAAGTAGAGAAGATATGAAATGTAGAGTGGCAATGGCTAGAAAAGGATTTCTGAAGAAGTGAAGTTTGTTAACATCATGTGTAGCTTTAAGTGACAGGAAGTTTTTTCTGAAGGTATTTCTATGAAATTTAGACATGTATGGAAGTGAAACATGAACGATGAATAGTTTAGGCAAGGAGAATAGAAGCTTTTGAAATACGGTGCTCCAGAAAAATGCTGAAGATTAGTTGGGTAGATCATATAACTAATGATGAGATGCTGAATAGAATTGTGGAGAAGAGAAATTTGTGGCACAACCTGACTAGAAGAAGGGATAGGTTGACATTACACATTCTGATACATCAAAGCATCATCAATTTATTACTGGAGGGAGCTTGAGGGAGAGGGGGGCAAAGGCTAAAAATCGTAGAAGGAAACCAAGAGATGTATAGAGTAAACATATGCAGGAGAGTTCAGGCTGTACTCGAGATGAAGAGGCTCGCACAAGGTAGAGCAGCATGGAAAGTTGCCATGAGACCAATCTTCGGACTGAAGACTACAAAAACAACAACAGCAGCAACAACAACTCTTTGATAAACACCATTGTGATGTACAGTTCATTTTTATTTCTCATGTGGAAGCTCTATGTGTCATGTAAATGTATAGTATTCTCATGTGTGATGTCATAAGCAGTAACCGAGCGAGGTGGCGCAGTGGTTAGCACACTGGACTTGCATTCGGGAGGACGACGGTTCAATCCCGTCTCCGGCCATCCTGATTTAGGTTTTCCGTGATTTCCCTAAATCGTTTCAGGCAAATCTACACTAATTGAAAAGATACTATCTAGAAAGCAACACGTGTATTTGCCCTTTTGTTCCGAATTCGGATGGTTCCTTTGAAAGGGCACGGCCGATTTCCTTCCCAATCCTTCCCTAACCCGAGCTTGCGCTCCGTCTCTAATGACCTCGTTGTCGACGGGACGTTAAACACTAACCACCACCACCACCATCATAAGCAGTATCATTGTGTGTGGATTTTTTTTTACGCGTCTCATTAGTCGTATGTACACTTGTGACGTTATTATCACGTTCAATTAGATTTGCGTTCCTCATGTATTGTTCACTGATAATGAACTATGTTTATTTGTGCATAATTTGTATCTATTGTCAGGGGCAACCATTTGGGTAAATTGTCATCTGGACATGACATGCTAGGGCACAATCGAAAATGTAATTTCCCTGAAAAATTAAACAAATAGGGATTTAGGATTTTTGTTTTCTTTTTTAAGTGTGTTTGCGATGAGCCAAGTGACACAGATGGACCACTTCGCCATGATTCACAGCGTGAAGAATTCTCACAGGGGACCTTCGAAAAAAATCAGCCTTCCTAAGAGATGTTTTCTGGATATTAAGGACATTCCTTAGAAATTGCGGACGCCAGCAGACTTTAAGACGAAGCACGTACATGACTCTGTCTAGGCATCATGCAGAGACAGAGCGGTTACAAAGAAGTGTTGTGTGGCTGTTTTCACAACAGCTTCGGAATGCACAAAGACATCAGGAGAACGTGCCACCAACGCTGGCGAAATCGTGTAAAAGACGTCAATTCTCGAGTCACACACTTGTCCACGCAAGATAGAAAAATTCCACACTGGACGGAGAAGCGTGGTCGTGAAACGGATATCAGTCATTGCCGAGCATTGCTAACTGAGTACGCCAATGACAATGCCACGAGAGGAGAAAATTTCGAAGAACCGTTGAGCTAAGAATTGGATGAAGAGCGAAGAGCGGGCAGTTTTCGAGACAGCATGGAAGCAAGAGCACATGGGATCTCTTTCATCCATCTCCAACATCCACCTTTCGACACCGTAATATCGCTGCATTCGGTTCGCAACCTACAATGGGCGACAACGAGGAAATCGTACATGGGACTGACAGCAAAGCCGCGACTGAGAGCAGCCGACTAGCGCGGCACAGCTTCGAGGAGACGCACTGTACCGAAGCAGTGGCTGCCGCCGACAGCAGTACACGACGAATGATAACGAATAATGCTGAGATGAATCGTCCCCCCCCTTCCAACCCTCCGTCACCTGAGTCGTGTTCGGGCCAGTCAAATCGCCCCTGAGATCTGTAATTTTGTTTTAGTTTGTGTACACGGTATCGAAGTAAATCCATTTTTTTCATTTTTTAATCGTTTAAGCAATCCGTTCCAGTTATGCATCATCCCATTCATCTCATAACCTTTTGTGTTCATTGCATTATTGGCCCCTAGTGTGGGGCGATATCATTGGTAATTTGAATGGTATGTGATATCGTAAAGGAGACTTTCTGCAGCCATTAAAGGATGACTCAGTAACTGTCGGTGAAGCCGACCAAAAATTTCTCTCGCAGTAGCCTCAGTTGTTACAATGCTACAGGCCAGATTTACTAATTATTTGGAAATGGAAGATGACTAGTACATCCAAATAAAACACATAACTGAATAATACTTTTCTCTGAAGTTATATTTTCAACTTGCATACACTTACATGAGTCAACAATGAACAATAAGAATAGCAATCTCAAAACGAATCGCCAGAGGAGTAGTGAATAATTTTACATTGTTTCATGATATTTATACTTTCACAAAAATCCAAGCCATATAAGCATGTTATGATATATTCTGCATCATGTCTCTGGTTAATTTATGGTTATTTACTATGGTTCATTGTTACATCAGGAACTTTATCACTTTATTAATTATAATTCATTATTTGTAAGAAAGAGCACACGAATGAAAATAAAGAAAATAATATAAATCTATAAAAGAGGCGCGAGAAAGTGACACGATAAAACCCATGAGTTTTTAATCTCCTGCCAAAGTAAATCTAAACTTAGAATATATAAAATCGAGAAACAACAAAGTTTGGGCCAATATCCACCACCTTAGAATCTGACATCATAGGGCTGGGTAAAATAGAACAACCATCACTGCTACGCCAGTATCGTCAGGTAAACTACCTTCAATTCAGATGTTATAGGGCCAGGAAAAAGCTGATAACCATGCAGGCTGGGTCAATATATTCAGGCCAGTAATCTAGGACTATGATATCACTGGGTTGTCATCTTGGATTTCACCCAGCAGGGTAACTCCCCATGTTGAATTCTTCAATTTCGCACATTTTTTTATTTTTTTTTTATTTCTGGCCTTATTATACGAGTGGAGGAAGAGGGCAGAACTCTGGCAACAGTGCGTCATATCAGAGGGGAGAGGAAGGAAATTTGGGAATCATGCAGTCTTGGCCGGAGCAAAATGGTTCAAATGGCTCTGAGCACTATGGGACTTAACTACTGTGGTCATCAGTCCCCTAGAACTTAGAACTACTTAAACCTAACTAACCTAAGGACATCACACACATCCATGCCCGAGGCAGGATTCGAACCTGCGACCGTAGCAGCCGCGCGGTTCCGGACTGCGCGCCTAGAACCGCTAGACCACCGCGGCCGGCCAGGGCCCGAGCAAGCCTCGCCCTACTGCACGTAGCACTATCTCCTCTGTATTACTAGCACTACACATGACGGCAGGAAATGGTCAAATCCAAGCCCTTGAAATAGGAATGACGCAGGTTACAGCGTTATTCATCATTCCAAATCATTCCTTTCCAGTCGTCCACTGTCTAGTGACGTCGCATTCTGCACCACCTTAGCACTGATTACAGAAATATGTGTGAAATTTATGAGGAGCTGTTCTACCGTTTTATCCCATTCGTCTTAACTATCTATTCACAGTCCTTTTGCTAACTGGACATCTGGTAGCACTTTGGAACTCATGAGTGTCTCCTTCTGCTCATTTCCCGCGACGATTTTTTACATCCCTCCTCCGCCAATGTTTGACAGCCCCTTTCCGTCAGTACATCAGTCCTGCCTGGTCTTGGTTCAGGTTCGGTTATATAATCACGTTTCGTGCTTCACAGTCAGATCATCAACAGTCCACTTTGGCAGTTCTTAGTGGCTTTGTTACGTAACATCCAATGGCTAGTCCATGTACGAAATCACTGAGCCTTCTTGGGCTCCCATTTCCGCTGTTGCTGCTTCTCTACCGACAACACAAAGTTCCAGCCTCCTTTGTGTACTAGTGGCTGCATCTCCCGTGATACGTCGAGACATCTCTGATAAGTAATGACCTAATTGCTGGATAAATAATGCGTATAGCTGCGACTGCTCTTGTTGCAAACACAGGAGAAGAGCTTCAAAAGTTAATGATCTCATCACGAAACAAGGGCCCACAAAGAACTTTGCTATGGTTCATGTTCTTCGTTGAACTCCTAACTTCCTTCTGGACTGTGATGCCCGCCAAGTAGTTGATAATTTCTGGTTCCTTAGTTCCTTAATTATGCAGCTCGTAACACAAGAGTATAGTTCATAGTAAAAATCCAGTGTTGATTGCAGCAGAGATAAGAGCGGGTTCACTGAACAAGATGCGAGCTGAAATAAATCCGAAGTTGCGCTCCCAAGTTCGAGCGTGCTTAGTATAACGAGTTGTTTTTTAACATCTTTGCAAAACACCAGATTAATATGCCGAGTGACGAGAAGCTTCGTACGAGCAGCACATCCATAGCTGTGTGGTCATAATTAACAGCTGGGAGAGCCAATGGCTCCGCCCATGGACTGTATTTGCCCCTACCGCAAGCGAGCATTTTGGACACTAGTGCTCCGTGACTGCGGCGCTCGAATCGGTTTCGGCTGCCGGCAGGGATACAAGACAATAACATGTAACATCAGAGAGAACATAACGAGACACATGCAAATTGGCACAACTGTCACATTTTACCATTTGCTTGAGCTTGGAACACAGCAAAACAAGGAAGGGACATTATATCTTAACGTCCCGCCGAGAGCACAGGCATTAGAGACAGAGCACAAGCTCGGACAACAAAAGGACGGTGAATCAAATCGTCCGTTCCCCTTTCAAAGTTACCATCACGGTGATTGCCTGGAGCGATTTAGGTTTATCACGTAAAACCTTAATCTGGATGGAAACATGGCGCACTATTTCGCGTTATTTCACATCATATCTCATTCTAACCCAAACTCTTGTCTATCTATGTATTCTACAGGGTGGTCCATTCATCGTGACCGGGCCAAATACCTCACGAAATAAGCGTCGAACGAAAAAACTACAAAGACCGAAACTTGTCTAGCGTGAAGGGGGAAACCAGATGGCACTATGGTTGGCCAGCTAGATGGCGCTGCCATAGGTCAGACGGATATCAACTGCGTTTTTTTAAACAGGAACCCCCATTTTTATTACATATACGTGTAGTACGTAAGGAAATATGAATGTTTTAGTTGGACCTCTTTTTTCGCTTTGTGATAGATGGCGCCGTACCAGTCACAAACGTGTAAGTACGTGGTATCACGTAACATTCCTCCAGTGCGGACGGTATTTGCTTCGTGATACATTACCCGTGTTAAACTGGACCGTTTACCAATTGAGTAAAAGGTCGACATCGTGGTGATGTTGGGCTATTGTGATCAAAATGCCCAAAGAGCGTGTGCTATGTATGCTGCTCGGTATCCTGGAAGACATCATACAAGTGTCCGGACCGTTCGCCGGTAGTTACGTTATTTAAGGAAACAGGAAGTGTTCAGCCACATGTGAAACGTCAACCACGACGTGCAACAAATGATGAAGCCCAAGTAGGTGTTTTAGCTGCTGTCGCGGCTAATCCGTACATCAGTACCAGACAAATTGCGCGAGCATCGGGAATCTCAAAAACGTCGGTGTTGAGAATACTACATCAACATCGATTGCACCCGTACCATATTTGTATGCACCAGGAATTGCATGGCGACGACTTTGAACGTCGTGTACAGTTCTGCCATTGGGCACAAGAGAGATTACGGGACGTAGACAGATTTTTTACACGCGTTCTTTACCGACGTAGCGTCATACACCAACAGCAGTAACGTAAACCGGCATAAAATGCATTATTGGGTAACGGAAAATCCACGATGGCTGCGACAAAATGGTTCAAATGGCTCTGAGCACTATGCGACTTAACTTCTGATGTCATCAGTCGCCTAGAACTTAGAACTAATTAAACCTAACTAACCTAAGGACATCACATACATCCATGCCCGAGGCAGGATTCGAACCTGCGACCGTAGCGGTCGCTCGGCTCCAGACTGTAGCGCCTAGAACCGCACGGCCACTACGGCCGGCTTGGCTGCGACAAGTGGAACACCAGCGACCTTCGCGGGTTAATGTATGGTGCGGCATTATGGGAGGAAGGATAATTTGATCACATTTTATCGATGGCAATCTAAACTGTGCAGTGTATGCTGATTTCCTGTGTAATGTTCTACCGATGTTATTATAAGATGTTTCACTGTATGTCAGAATGGTGATGTACTTCCAACATGATGGATGTGCGGCGCACAGCTCGCGTGCGGTTGAAGCGGTATTGAATGGCTTATTTCACTACACGTGGATTGGTTGTCGAAGCTCCACACCATGGGCAACACGTTCACCAGATCTGACGTCCCCGGATTTCTTTCTGGGGGGTACGTTGAAGGATATTTGCTATCGTGATCCACCGACAACGCCTGAAAAGATGCGTCAGCCCATTGTCAATGCATGTGCGAACATTACGGAAGGCGAACTACTCGCTGTTGAGAGGAATGTCGTTACAAGTATTGCCAAATGCATTGAGGTTGACGGACACCATTTTGAGCATTTATTGCATTAATGTGGTATTTCCAAGTAATCACGCTGTAACAGCATGCGTTCTCAGAAATGATGAGTTCACAAAGGTACATGTATCACATTGGAACAACCGAAATAAAATTTTCAAACGCACCTGCGTTCTGTATTTTAATTTAGAAAACCTACCTGTTACCAACTGTTCGTCTAAAATTGTGAGCCATATGTTTGTGACTATTACAGCGCCATCTATCACAAAGGGAAAAAAGTGGTCCAACTAAAACACTCATATTTCTTTACGTACTACACGAATATGTAATAAAAAATGGATATTCCTATTTAAAAAAACGCAATTGACCTATGGGAGCGGCCTCTAGCGGGCCAACCATAGCGCCATCTGGTTTCCCCCCTTCAAGCTAGACAAGTTTCGTTCTTTGTAGATTTTTCTTTTGACGCTTATTTCGTGAGATGTTTGGCCCGGTCATGATCAATGGACCATCCTGTATATAGTATATGTATCTTAAAAATAATTTGCCGTTAGACACAGTTAAGTGTTTGCAAGTAGAAAGAGCGCATCGTAAAATGCATACAAGAGTCTCAGTTTTACTTGTAACTATAGGAATTACTAGTCACGCTTAACAGTCTCAACAGATTTTTGCCAGCTCACCCCCTTCGTGGGGGAAGCGAAATCCACGTAAAGGAAAAAAAAATCTCACTTGACCGTGTTAACTGACTGAAGAAAATCCACTGACAAGACCAGGTAATGATTGTAACACACTGTTTCGTGTACATCAGTGCCAACGATACTGCTGTCACTGAAGGACCTCTGAACATCTGTAAGTCTACGTTACAACAATGCTTAAAAGCATAGTTACTCCTATATTGCAGTCCTACCGCATCTATTGAGATATGAGAGAATATTATAATATTCACTACTGTGTAAACCTTGGTACGCGACTGAATCACTGTCATTTAACTTCATTCACGATCCCCAAAATTATGCCTACGGATGCATTACATACTGCAAACCAGACAAAAGTTTTTTTTCTCTTTTAACAGATTTACCCTTTCTTCTCCGAAAAAAATTTCAATTCACACTAAATTCCTTAATGTCTTACCTTTTTCTTGTAAATAAAAAAGGTCCTGTGATGTTTCTAAATGAGTGCTGTTCATTCTGAAGCTGTTTTGCAACCGCAGAAAAATAATTTTCTTTATTATTTTCTTCACAGAATTCTATTTTGTAGTTTCTTCCTATTGAACCTCAGTGTTTCATCTCACATTCGTGACCTTTTTCTCTTACAGTATATTCTCTATTTTCCCCGCGTGCGTGCTAATCTTATGCTTCAGCCTTTGTTCCAGTTATCCGCACGGAACATAAATTCTGGCTTGTAAAATAATGTAGTTGGCATATATAAAATAATTTGCTAGTACTGCATGACTCTATATTTCTTGGACTTTGTTTTGTTTGTGTCTGTGCCCCACGGTTGAACTGAGTCTATATATTGAACCCGAGTCATACCCATCTTCTATCGCTACTATGTGTCTAAGCGTTATTTGTTCTTACGGCTTAACGTGATGGTATTAGTCATTTGTATCGAATTTTTTAAAACTCAGTGTTATGTTTCTGGATGTGGTATTAATTCTTATCAATTAGTGCACCTGTAAAAGTAGGTATCCTATATATACGTATCTCTAGCTTAGTACTTCTGTTCTGAGTCAGCAAATGTCGTTTAAAATTCCCTGTTCCATCATGATCCATCATCAGTCCCACATTTTTAGCACTTTAATAATGTCCTCTGCTATTTCATTAATTTCATTCTCCGATGTTTGAAATACTACATCCTCAATATAACTTCTGTGCATAGGTAGTTTATCGCTCTAGTTAACGTTTTTCTTTTAAAAAGGTGTTTCATACGTGTTCTTACTTACCGTCGTTAAGCTACATCAATATTAAGTCTTAAATAATGAAAATAAGTAATACGTTTCGGTTAATTTGAATACCAAATAATGTGTGTGTGTGTGTGTGTGTGTGTGTGTGTGTGTGTGTGTGTGTGTTTTCCAGCGTAAGTCCGGTACGTCTCATGCGATTTCCAGAAAACTTGGTACACATATGACTACTACCAGAAGACAACTGCCGTGAGCTACCCCTAGCATTCCTACTTGTGAGGGTGCGAAAGTTTTGACGTATCACCATACCTCTGGAACATATGGAAAAATTTCAACCATTCTTACGATAACATACGCGACTACCTCGAAAAATAATAGTGTGTTTGTAGGACGACACAAGCATTAATATTTGCGGGGATGAGGATGGTAAAGCAGTGCTCGTAATATTCGCTCTATAGTACATGAGCTAATTCAGCCAAACATGCTACGTGTATGTCTTATAAAGCTTAAAAACTGACACTGTTCATATGATATATCTCCGGCATCCTTAGAGGTGGGGTGGAATTGTAAGAGGAAAACGTGTAAAGTCAGTCGATATTGGTGTCGAAACGACAGTTTTTAGAGTCGCCAGGCTGATTGTTGAAAGTCCAGATTACATTAACTTCTAAGGCTAAGGGTATCGACAGAATGGTTTACACACAACTCTGGGATCTTGGAGCAATTCCATCCACACTTGGTATATTTATGACTTACTGCCTGTAATAAAAACACATTGTGGAAGTAAAGTGATCGTAGTATTGGGAGTCGGAGTAGGGGAGCAAAACACTGGAATGGCTAGAGAAATACGAACCATATTTCTTACATATATGGCCTCGGTAAAAATACGGTAAGGGTGCTGCCCACATAACAGCATTAGGAATATGGGTGGAAGCAGGACAGAGGCGAGATCTCAAATTAATCGTAAACTACGAATGTTATGCCAGTTTCTGCTGAATTTAATTTTTAAACACTCGTAAATTCAGACAGATTTAATTCCTTTACGTATTCAATATACGATTAGGATAAATAAGTAGCTGGACCACACATAGCAACTAGCTTAATCAACGTCACATTATCACTCTTTCTACTCTCGCTAGCTAAGCTGCTATTACTTCTACCATCTTCATACTGATATATCCTTCCATTTACTCAAATTATGATTACTTGACTAGATACAACATGATGTGTCATAGCCAACATAAAACATAAATACACAAGCAACGACATTAAAATATGCTTCGTAAGTAGTACACTACTGACCATAAAATTGCTACACTAAGAAGAAATGCAGATGACAGACGGTATTCATTGGAGCTGGTCGCAGTGGCCGAGCGGTTCTAGGCGCAACAGTCTGGAACCACGCGACCGCTACGGTCGCAGCTTCGAATTCTGCCTCGAGCATGGATGTGTGTGATGCCCTTAGGTTAGTTGGGTTTAAGTAGTTCTAAGACCTCAGAAGTTGAGTACCATAGTGCTCACAGCCATTTGAACCACCTATTCATTGAACAAATACATTATACTAGAACTGACATGCGATTACATTTTCACGCAATTTGGGTGGATAGATCCTGAGAAATCAGTACCCAGAACAACCATCTCTGGCCGTAATAACGGCCTTGATATGCCTGGGCATTGAGTCAAACAGAGCTTGGATGGCGTGTACAGTTACAGCTGCCCATGCAGCTTTAACATGGTACCACAGTTCATCATGAGTAGTGACTGGCGTATTGTGACGAGCCAGTTGCTCGGCCACCATTGACCAGACGTATTCAGTTGGTGAGAGATCTCGAGAATGTGCTGGCCAGGGCAGCAGTCGAACATTTCCTGTATCCAGAAAGGCCCGTACAGGACCTGCAACATGCGGTCGTGCATTATCCTGCTGAAATGTAGGGTTTCGTAGGGATCCAATGAAGGGTAGAGCCCCGGGTCGTATCACATCTGAAATGTAACAACTACTGTTCAAAGTGCCGTCAATGCCAACAAGAGGTGACCGAGACGTGTAACCAATGGCACCCCATACCATCACGCCGGGTGAAACGCCAGTATGGCGATGACGAATACACGCTTCCAATGTGCGTTCACCGCGATGTCACCAAGCACGGGTTAGACCATCATGATGCTGTAAAAAGAACCTGGATTCATGCTAAAAGATGACGTTTTGCGATTCGTGCACCCATGTTCGTCGTTGAGTACACCGTCGCAGGCGCTCCTGTCTGTGATGCAGCGACAAGGGTAACCGTAGCCATTGTGCCATTGTTTCCGAGCTGAAAGTTCATGCTGCTGCAAACGTCGTCGAACTGTTCGTGCAGATGGTTGTTGTCCTGCAAACATCCCCATCTGTTACTTACTGGCAGATTAAAACTGTGTGCCCGACCGAGACTCGAACTCGGGACCTTTGCCTTTCGCGGGCATATCAGCGCACAATCCGCTGCAGAGTGAAAATCTCATTCTGGAAACATCCCCCAGGCTGTGGCTAAGCCATGTCTCCGCTATATCCTTTCTTTCAGGAGTGCTAGTTCTGCAAGGTTCGCAGGAGAGCTTCTGTAAAGTTTGGAAGGTAGGAGACGAGATACTGGCAGAAGCAAAGCTGTGAGTACCGGGCGTGAGTCGTGCTTCGGTAGCTCAGATGGTAGAGCACTTGCCCGCGAAAGGCAAAGGTCCCGAGTTCGATTCTCGGTCGGGCACACAGTTTTAATCTGCCAGGAAGTTTCATATCAGCGCACACTCCGCTGCAGAGTTAAAATCTCATTCTGGTCCCCATCTGTTGACTGAGGGATCGAGGGATGAGACGTGGCTGCACGGCGTCCCGTATTACCCTCCTGAACCCACCGACTCCATATTCTGCTGACAGTGATTGGATCTCGATTAAAGCAATCAGCATTGTCGCGATACGATAAACTAGAATCGCGATAGGCTACAACCCGACCTTTATCAAAGTCGGAAACGTGATGGTACGCACCTCTCCTCCTTACACGAGGCATCACAACAACGTTTCACCAGGCAACGCCGGTCAACTGCTGTTTGTATATGAGAAATCGGTTGGAATCTTTCCTCGCGTCATCACGTTGTAGGTGTCGCCACCGGGGCCAAACTTGTGTGAATGCTCTGAAAAGCCAATCATTTGCATGTCAGAGCATCTTCTTCCTGTCGGTTAAATTTCGCGTCTGTACCACGTCATCTTCGTGGTGTAGCAATTTTAATGGCCAGTAGTGTATTTAAGTCAGCAGCATTTTCGCCAGTATGAATAAAGAGTTTATTCGGTGTAAGGAAGCTACGGGCGGCCGGCCTGTCTCCCCGCGCTCAGACAGCCCTGTGAAGGCTCGTGCGCTCGGCGGTCCCCGCGGGCTGCGGCAGCGGCCGCGACTGTACGGCAAACGGCCGACAACGGCGTCCAGGATGGCCCCCCGGCGTCGCGGCGCCTGACGGACGCCGATGCGATCGAGAGGCGCCACGGCGGG
Source organism: Schistocerca americana (assembly GCF_021461395.2). Lineage (NCBI taxonomy): Eukaryota > Metazoa > Arthropoda > Insecta > Orthoptera > Acrididae > Schistocerca > Schistocerca americana. The sequence goes on along the minus strand of NC_060119.1, from coordinate 178,069,270 downwards.
CCGGCCCCGCTAAGCAGGCAGCGCGGCCGCCGTAACTCTGCCGCCGCAGGTGGAGCGCCGCTTCCGGTAACGGCTCAGGGCGGGGGAGGGGGCGGGCAGGCGCGGGGGCCCCAATTTATGCCGTGCCGACTCCCACTCACCCACTTGCCGTCCGTCAGGACATCACTTCCCGCCGATCGCATTATCTGCTTGCCGCTGCTCCCTATCCTGCCGACAAATCTTGCTCACAACGTGCTCCTTCGCGGTCCCGCATTGCCTATTTTAGTAAGCGATGAACGGCAAGACGTCTCTAATAGAAATCATTTCATGTCCAGAAAACCGTACAGCAAGTGCGCTACATAGAACATATAAACTCCAGTTACAGATACATTCAAGGTAATTTTGAACACACTTGTAAAACATAAATATTTCTGGTACGAATCGTGGAGTCTGTGAGCCCACCGTCAGGGGCAGGACTGTTTAATTTCGACCAGTCTATTACCTCTTTGACAGTTACCACGTTTTTATCCGCCCCCGGTAGCTGAGTGGTCAGCGTGACAGAGTGTCAATCCTCAGGGCCCGGGTTCGATTCCCGGCTGGGTCGGAGATTTTCTCCTCACAGGGACTGGGTGTTGTGTTGTCCTAATCATCATCATTTCATCCCCATCGACGCGCAAGTCGGCGAGGTGACGTCAAATCGAAAGACTTACATCCGACGAACGGTCTACCTGACGGGAAGCCCTAGCCACACCGCATCTTTAAAATAATTCTAGCTTGTTTCAATTTGTCAGACTTAAAAACCGCCAATTTCTCACTTACATCAAAGGTATTGTTAGTACGCCTAACAAAAATCACACATCATGTAGTATTACAAACGTCTTTCTAAGCGCACAAATCGAAAGAAAAGAAGGTCAATTTGCTAGAACTCTCTCTAAGCGTAGATTTCAATCGTCACTAAGTATTTTATTATTCTCACCATTGTATTTGTTAGACAAACTAATAGTTTCGATAGCTGATATCTGTTTCGGATACATCACTTCACCAACATCCTTAGATTACGCTTCCGAAGACTATGCACTACTGCTGTGTGTTATCTACCGACCTTCCCTGGCATCTCGGCGAACAGAAACTGTCTCGCAAACCAAAATAGTTTTCGTCTGTTTTGTTTTAAACAAATTTTGTTATGATAGCATATTCGCTTTTTATTATCAAAATTTAATACGATAAGCATCACCTGTAAGATATGATTACTTGTTCATATGCCTCTACTTACGACGTCTCTTCACATTGTGTTACTTGAACACAGGCTCACTTATTCACAAGTTTTCTCACTTTCTTACTTTCGACAAAAAAGTATCCCGCGTTCATTAAGTACACTGCCACGTCTTCTGTTCCCGTCTTGCTAGAATGATCGAGGCGTTCTTGTAACGCAAACGTCAAATTAATATTTCACGCTTGCCTGTGTGTGCTGACAGAAATTGTAACTTTGTATACTGTAGAAATGTTTCTAGTGTAATAATAAGAATAATGTTTGAAACTCGTACTTTTTCCCACGGCTACTGAGAAGTTGATGGAAAAACAATGATGCTCTACTAAGTTGAACCTGCACTTCGATTTAGCCTTCGTGGTCTGTGCAGGCTACGACGAAACTGTTATCGAGGTTCATCATCATTTCATCCCCATCGACGCGCAAGTCGCCGAAGTGGCGTCGAACCGAAAGACTTGCACCCGCCGAACCGTCTGCCCGACGGGAGGCCCTAGTCACACGACATTTACATTTATTTATTTACTGTGACCGTCAATACAACGATACCTAATTCTTAAAAATGAAAGAGGTCGACCGCTTTAAAGCTACCAGAGACACTCTAAAGAAACGCTCTAATGCAGACGTAGTCAACCTTTTTTGCCTACCACCCACTTTTTTATCTTCATTATTAGCAATATTTTCCAGCCGCACAGCACCTCCAAAATAAAAGTGTTTTCTAATACATGGAAGTAACTTTATACTATAAATTTTATAAAGCAGAGTTCCAGCAAGTTAAAGCATACAATAATAATCACTAACCAAACACTTAACGCCAAAATTTTATGAAAAGATAATGAAATGTATTTAAACCCAACTCACCCATGACCACCACGAAATCTGGAACGCCAACTAGTGGACGGTAGAGACCAGGCTGACCACCACTCCTCTAAAGGGTCTCACACACAAGCGACGCATCGCAGCGATTCGTTTTAAGTCGTCCGTTCCGTCTGGAGATTACACGCGTGTGGCCAGATCGAAGATCGCATTAATCGATCCTCTTGAAGTGGCACGGTTTGATGAATAGTATGCGATGCATGGCAATACTTTGAAGGTAAAACTCGTCACCCGACTTGAGTAAAAACCCCGGCCGCGGTGACCGAGCGGTTCTAGGTGTTTCAGTCCGGAACCACGCGACTGCTACGGTCTCAGGTTCGAATCCTGCCTCGGGCATGGATGTGTGTGATGTTGTTAGGTTAGTTAGGCTTAAGTAGTTCTAAGTTCTAGGGGACTGATGGCCTCAGATGCCCCATAGTGCTAAGAACCTTTTTTTTTTTTTTTTTTTGAGTAAAAACCCTTACGAGGCTTGGATCGTATGTAAAATCAGTACCTGGGTTAAAACCATCTATTCATTCACTCAGTGACAGTACTGGCACCAAAACGGAAGATAACAGAAGGAAGGACTAAATACTGAATTCGGTCTTCCGAAATCTTTTCATCGCGGAAGATCGTAACACAGTCACTCCTTTCAATCGTCAAACGAACGCCGATATGGCAGATATTGAAATAACCGCTCGCGGAATAGAAGAGCAAATACAATCGCTTAGTAGTGGAAAGATGTCAGGACGATATCAGATATCTTTAAGATTCTACAATGATTTTGTGAAAGAACTTGCTCCCCTTTTTGAGTAATTTATCGTAGATCGCTTGAGCAACGAAGGGCACCTAGCGCAGGTCATTTACGTTTATAAGACGGGCCGTAGGACAGATGCACAAAATTATAGACCTATAACATTGACGTCAATCTGTTGTATAATTATGGAATACGTTTTATGCTCAAGAATTATGACGTCCTTGGAGAAGGAAAATCTCCGCTATAAAAATCAAGATGGACCCTGCAGAACTCCGTAAAATCCACAGCGTCATAGACAATGGCGCTCAAATTGATTCCATGTTCCTTGATTTATCCTTATCGAGTATCTGACTTGATTCAAATCTTTCTTGCAGACAGATGTGAAGGTAACTTTCGGAGCACCCCAAGGAAGCGTGATAGGACTGCTTACTATGTGTAATACACGGAAATGATCTAGTAGAAACTCCCACAGACATCATTTACCCCATCATAGGCATAGCACCACCCATTATCCGCAGACAAGTAGCCGCCGAGATCGAAAGATCAAAACAAAAGAATGATCCTCGACACCCGATGCATATGCACCGAAAACAACGTGTCCGGCTGAAATCTCGCAGGAGTTTCATTGAAACTACTGAAGAGCTTGCCACCAAGCCCGTCGCAAGGCGGCTATCTCTCTGGGAAGAAATGGTGCCACACTCCACAATGGAACTACTTGAGGAGGGATCTGCAGGATTTCAACTACCTTTTACAACTTGGAGGTCATTAAACCGGCTGCGCACTGGAGTAACTGGGTGTAAATCAAATCTATTTAAATGGGGTTACAGTTATAGCGATAGGTGTGAATTCGGAGCAGTACAGGACTTGGACCACCTACTGATCTGCCCAGATATGTCTATAACATGCACTAAAGATGATATTTTGAAAGCCAATGACAAAGCAATCTACGTTGCTAATTACTGGAAAGGGAAGATATAATTGGTGCATCCGGACACGGAAGAAGAAAAAATCTAGTAGAAAGCGACGGATGCTCTCTAAGGCTGTTCGCAGATGATGCGGTTGTCTGTTACGGAATAGCAACGCCAGAATATAGTAAAGATTTGCTGAATGACCTCTAGACAATTGATGAATGCTGCAGGCTCTGCCTGTTGATCCTGAACGTAAATGAGTGTAAGATATTGCGCATACATAGGGAAAGAAATCCACTGCTCTATAACTACGCTGTTGATGACAAACTGCTGGTAATAGTATATGCCGTAAAATATCTAGGCGTAACTATCCAGAGCGACCCTAAGTGTAATGACCACATCAAAAAAATTGTGGGAAAAGCAGTTACCAGACTCAGAGTCATAGGAATAATCTTAAGGAAATGTAAATCGCCCAGGAAGGAAGTGTGTTATAAGGCGCTTGTTCGACCGATTCTTGCTTATTGTTCATCCGTCTGGGGTCCCTGCGAGATAGGACTGCTAGAAGAGATATAGGTCCAAGGAAGAGCGGCACGTTTCGACACGAGATCGTTTAGTCGGCACGTGAGCGATACGGAGGTGCTCAACAAACTCCGTTGGCAGACGTTACAAAAAAGACGTTATGCATCACGGAGAGATTTACTATTGAAATTTGGAGAGAGCACTTTCCAGAAAGAATCGAACAACATATTACACCCCCCTCCCCCCCCCCCCCCCCCCCATATACGTCTCGCGAAATGACCACGAGGAGAAAATTCGAGAAATTAGAGCTGACACAGAGGCTTATCGACAAGCATCTCCAATGCGCTATTCTCGAATGGAACATAGTTGTATGGCTTAGTTGCTGGTACAAAAAGTACCCTCTGCCACACGCCATTAGGTGGCTTGTGGACTATGGTGTGGATGTTGATCAATAAATTGAACCCATATCAATGTAAAAGTTTGTGTTACAATTTCAAAAATTACATATTGTAACAAAAATCAGACATACACAGATTGGGACTACTGTCTTAGAGAAATGAAGGTACTGTCTTGTAACTTTAAAGCACAGCATTGCATAGAATTGTGGACCAAGTGGGATGCGGAGTAGAAGAGCGTCGAAGTGTTTGATATGTGATGCTATCGAAGGATGGTGAAAATTATGTGGGCTGTTACGAAATAAAATGAGGTCCTCCATAGAATCGGCGAGGAAAGGAATATGTGGAAAGCACTGGCAGGAAGAAAGGACAGGATGAGACGACACGCATTGAGACAGCAGGGAGTAACTTGCAAGGAATTAGAGGGAGCTGCAGACAGTAAAACCTGTATTTAGAAGAAGACAGAGATTGGAATATATCCAATAAATAATTGAAGACGTTGGATGTAAGTGGTATTATGAAGTGAAGGTGGGGGGGGGGGGGGGGAGGTGGAGAGTAAGATATGGAGAGCCGCAGTATATCAGTCAGATGACTGACGACCCAAAGAATAAAATCATTTAAATCATTTTGTATTTCAGCCTTAGGCTGCGCAAGTGGTACCACTGTATCACTTATGTTACCTGAATCTGAACTATATAATAACACTAATAAAAAATTAAAAAGCTAGAAAACAAAAGGAATGTAGCAAACTAGCAAATTCTCCCAATATGTGATTCAAACGCAATACTTTCGCAATCAATCAGCATTAAAATGAAAATTTTAAGTGATCACACTAGTTTATTATTTTGAACCTAAAGTTCACAACAATGTTAGTTATAATATCTTGATAACACACGTATCTTAAAGTATTGCCGCAAAATGTGCTGCATACAGTGTTGATTGGCCTGCTGCTGCTCACAGGTCTGCACAATACCGCCAACCATTATTTGTTATTTAGTATTTGTCATTTCTATAAAGTTCTCGAAATCTTTGTAACATTGGTATTTTCTGGAATATTCGAAGTTTGCATAAATAGCAGCACGCTCCGTACAGGAGTTCATTCCTGTCAGTAATAAACGTGCTTTCAGTTCTAGGTGTAGAACTTCACTGACGACAGTGCATTGGGATTTGGACCTGATTGTGGATTCGATGTGCGAACGGCTTTGGCGCTGTAGTAAGACCCGTCCCCGTCAGATCAGCGAAGTTATGCGCTGTCGGGCTTGTCTAGCAATTGGATGGGTCACCGTCCGGCCTGCTGAGTGCTGTTGGCAAGAGGGGTGCACTAAGTCCTTGTGAGACCAATTGAGGAGCTACTTGATGGAGAAGTAGCGGTATCGCGTACCGGCATCCGATGACGCCTACCGGCTGATGATGACACGGTGTGCGGTCGGTACCGTTGGGTCTTCAAGGCCTGCTCGGACGGTGTTGTTCTTGTTGTTTGTGTTGTGGTTTCGATGTGACATTGTTCGTTGGAGACGCCGAGTACATCAAAACATCAATTTTGCAACGTAAAAGCTACCGCCCATTTCACCAGAAGAATACAAGAAGTAAATCGTTCCCAAGTCTGTATATTCAGGAAATGGATGGTTTACAACCCTCTAGTAAGTCAGCTGCACATCAATCGCCCATCAGTGTTTTCAAAAACAACGGTCAGTGCCTGGCAAGATAGCTGAAAGAATTCGACCGAGTCACGCAGTACAACAAGTTGAATGTCGTGATTAATTTGGCAAATGTATACTTTTACTTGGACTGCATAGTCAACCAGTGGTTACTAAGCGATCCCTGGGGTAAATTTCAGCCCGAACTGAAAAACGTACAGCGACAACAAGCAGCAAGTCCACTTAGCATAAGAACAATTGAAGAACAGAACCCAGTATCGTGTAGAAACGTTGCATTCGTACATACGGAGTATTCTGACGTTATCACATATCGTGAATCCTAGTATGACTTAATGAATGTAGTACTGGTAGATGATGTCACATCGACACAGAAATTCATGAGGTGGTTCCACTGAATCAAGGATATGCACCACGAAAGCGTCCGACGAAAGAGGTATGACAGACTGGCAAATGTGATCCCTATGGCAGTTGAGGAAAACCACCCAAGAGATCACCTCTCTTATAAGGCAGATTATGAGAGAAGAGATAGCAGTGTATGGCAGCAAGAAGTGTCGGATGTATGACACAAGACGTAACGACCATGTATGTCGACTCCATACGTTAGGAAATAAAAGAGAATATCAAGAACAGGTCTATCGATTATTAGCACCAATAGCGCTATCAGTTGAAGACGCCTCGAAAAGTCGTATCCTAGGTGAGGTCGTTCCTCTGGCAATTGTAGCCCTTCCCTGTCGCCGTGTAGAGGTACCAGCCACTCACCTGACGCCAGATTCAGGAAAAGTAAGCGTGGCAATTATCTATGGAAGTGCAACCGCCAAAGATGAAAATCCTCCATGAACGCAAGAAATTTTGACGTCACTGTCAACGACCAGCCTATCAGGGTGCTAGCCGACACAGGAGCTTCCTTTTCAGTAAAGTTCGATGCTTGTCATCGTCAATTAAAGAAGACCATGTTCTCCGATACGAAATCAATTGTGCTGAAGCTGTGGAAGATGAGAGCTCCAGATTGACGAAACTATTCCAACAAGCACACATAAAAAAGATTGCTATTGTCGGTTGTTTGCTGCTGAATTCATTGTTACCCTGCTGACATCAATGAGATGAGTTACTCTCGTTAGTCGAGATGCCATGGCGATGGAGTCTGTCCGGATCTAGAGAAAATAAGAGTAATCATGACTTTCCCAGTTCCTCAGCACAATGAATGGGAAAGGGTTGTTCAGAATCCTCTGCCCGCATCTCGTGGTCGTGCGGTAGCGTTCTCGCTTCCCACGCCCGGGTTCCCGGGTTCGATTCCCGGCGGGGTCAGGGATTTTCTCTGCCTCGTGACGGCTGGGTGTTGTGTGCTGTCCTTAGGTTAGTTAGGTTTAAGTAGTTCTAAGTTCTAGGGGACTGATGACCATAGATGTTAAGTCCCATAGTGCTCAGAGCCATTTGAACCAGAATCCTCTCATACTACCGGAAATTGATAAGACTTCTTTACCAAGGCATATCCTTTACAAGAAATACTACAAGGAGACGTCAGATTTTCCTTAAATAGGCGCTAAAATCTTTTCAAGATCTATCATTGTATGAACAGAATGTCGAGCCAGAACTTCATTCTAACGCTAGCAATTATGGTACAGATGCAGTTCTAGCGCAAATTCTGGCAGGTGCTAGAAAGTTGTTAGCTGAAGCCACTCTGTACTAATTCTGGACATGTGGTGTGTCGTATTGTCCTGCTGGAATTGCCCAAGTCCGTCGGAATGCACGTTGGACATGAATGGATGCAGGTGATCAGACAGGATTCTTACGTACGTGTCACCCGTCAGAGTCGTATCTAGACGTATAAGGGGTCCCATATCACTCCAACTGCACACTCCTCACATCATTACAGCGCCTCCACCAGCTTGAACAGACCCCCTGCTGACACGCATCGTCCATGAATTCATGAGACTGTCGCCATACCCGTACACGTCCATTTGCCCGAAAAAAATTGAAACAAGACTCGTCCGACCATGCAACACGTTTCCAGATCCAGTCTTCAATAGTGCAATGTCGGGATTTGAGCAAGTGTTTCGAAGTTTTGAATGTGGAGGCAGATATGAAGAAGGGGAAAGACTCTTGGATTTGTGCCAGAGGAATGGAATGAAACTAGCAAACAGTTTGCTTATGAAGAGAGAAATGTTATCACCAGATACAGTTGGGATGGAAGAACCAAGAGTGTAATTGATTATATTCTAGTAGATACGGAATGGGGAGAGAAAGTAACAAGTGTGAAGGTAATTCCAAGTTTCAGTGCAGATGGGGACTCTAGATTACTGGTGGGACAATAGAAAACGAATCAGTGTGTGAAAAATAGAAAACACAAGAAAGTGATGAGGATACGTTATTGGGAACTGAAGGACAGTGAAAGTGTTGAGAAGAATAGAGAATTAATCACACAAATATTTCCAAAAGAAGTTTTCTGCGATGTAGAAAGAGAATGGAGTTTATTCAAAGACACTTTAGTCGAAGCAACACAAAAAGTATGTGGTGGAACATCTGGAAAGGATAAAGTAAGACAGACACGTTGATGGGATGATACCACAATCCAAGCACTTAGAAGTAAAAATGAAGCATGGAGAAAGTGATGGAAAACTGAAAATGATGAGGACCATAAAAGATATACAGAGGCCAAGAAGAAGTGCAAAGTAATAGTGGGAGCAGCAAAGAAATAGGAATGGGAAGAGGACACAAATGAACTTGAAGAAGATGTGAAGATCAGTAAGAAACTATTCTATAAAATGATGAAAAATAAAAGGAATACTTCTTAAGTACCAGTAAAGATGGAAACAGAGGATGGTACTGTGATTGAAGATCCAGGTAATATAAAAGATCTCTGGAGAGAACATTTTAAGAAACTGTTAAACGCTGAGGAGCAGGTACACTTGGAAACAACAAATAATGTAGAAATTGAGAGGAGTTGGGAAGCAGAATTAGGACAAATTACACAGGAAGAAATGGAAATAGTGTGAAGAAGATGAATGGGGGGAAAGCTCCAGGACCTGATGAAGTATCAGTGGACATGATAAGAGCAGCAGGTCCAGTGGGAATGCAATGGTTGTATCGAGTACTATCAAGTGCGTGGAGAAATAGTACAATAGCTGACGATTGGAAAAGAGGAGACATTGCTCCCATCTTCAAAAAAGGCAATAAAAGACTTTGTAAAAACTACAGAGGAATAACCCTTAGAGACATACAACCAAGATTTTTGAAGGAATTTTACTAAATCGAATAACTGAAAAAATAGAAAAGGAGCTGAGTGAAGAACAGCATGGGTTGATGAAAGGAAGAAGCACGGTCGACATGAAATTTTCTGTCAACTGATGGAAAAAAGTTGGGAGTATAACAAAAGGATGATAATGGTTTTTATAGACATAGAAAAGGAACATGACTCAGTTAACAGGGAAAGACTCTGGGAAGAAACGAAGAAGATAGATATAGAAGACGGATACATTAATGTAATAAAGACGATGTACAGAGGACACAATTGCAGAATTAGAACACCATTGGGGAACTCTGAGTACTTTGAAATAAGACAAGGACTTAAACAAGGAAGTATTCTATCTTCTGCACTTTTTAATGTTTTGATCGAGGGAATGAATAGGGCAGTTATAGATATAAAAAAGAAAAAGACAAAAGGATGATTTCTGCAGATAATATGGTGATATGGGGCGATAAAGAGGTAATGTACAGCTACAACTTGATGCTTCGAAGGAAATAATGAAAAGGTATTGATTAAAAATAAATAAAGATAAGAGTGAAGTAATGGTATTTGGAAGAGACAAAGCGATCAACAGAAATATTACTTTGAATGGAGAATTCCGCAAATTGATAGACAGTTTCACTTATTTGGGGAGTAAAAAATCTATTGATGGAAGAATAACCAACGAAATTAATAGGACGTTACAGAAGGTACAATTTCTACCAAACAATAAAACGCCTCATTTGGAATAAGGAAATTTCAGAAAAAGTAAAACTCGTTATGTATAAAAGTTATTACTTCCCTATTGTCACCTATGAAGAAGACACATGGAATGACAGAAAGGGACTGAAGCAGACTACAAGCAGGGGAAATGAAATTTCTCAGAGCAGTTAAGGGAAAAACAAGAATTGACAGAGTGAGGAATGTAGATATTAGCAAGGAGATTAAACAAGAAAGTATGAGAGAAGAAATTGGAAAAAAAGAGACTGAGAGGGTATGGGCATGTTAAGAGGATGCATGGGCAGAGACTCCCCAAAATTATGGAAGAAGTAAAGATGGATGGGAAAAGACCTAGAGGGCGCCCAAGAACACGGTGGAAAACGAGAGTGAGAATATCTATGGAAAGGAGAGGTGTGGCCTGGCATCAAGTGGAGGAAGAAAAGTGGTGGGAAGACCGAGCCAAGTGGAGAGGACTCGTCAGCACCCAGATCCGGCGGTAGCTGGAGTGGGATCCGGATATAGATATAGATAGAACTATATACGGATTGTTATGTTAAGTTTAAAATCAAGTATTATAATGGTTTGTGAAAGTCATAATAACTAGTAACAATGGATTCTATTATTGTCCCTGGTCCTACTTGTGTGCAATATTTTGGATATAAACATTTTGATATCAATGTAAGTGATCTTTTTGTCTTCCTCCTCTTCAACTTCAGTGACTTTATTTATGCATGTAATAATTTTTGCACATTTTTTTCCAGATTAACTGCCAGTTGTTCAAGTTGACTGCTATTGAAGTGAACAAAATTGCCACAACTTTGTGTTAAAAGTGCTGACATATTTTGCTATGCGTGTGTGGAGAATAAGAGCAAATTTTTCTTCGCAAAGACAGCAAATAACTCTTCTGATTAAAAAAGCTTACAGTTGTTATTTTGGATGCAAAATAGCTGATCAAGATAAACCCTGGACTCCGCATGCGATCTGCAACACTTGTGTCAGCAACATCAGGAATTTGATGCATGGGGAAGGACGTTCAGTGCCCTTTGCAGTGCCCATGATCTGGCGTGAGCCAACTAACCATGTCAGTGACTGTTACTTTTGTATGGTTCCTTCTATCAAGAAGAGAATATCTAAGAAGAAGTGGACAGTGATCCATCCCAACATTCCATCTGCCATACACCTAGTTCTACATGGGGAAGGATTGCCAGTAACCGAACCTCCGACAGAGTACGAGATTACTTCTGGTGAGGATTCTGAATGTCCTGAACCATGTGCATCACAAGATCCAGAGTTTATTCCAAATATATCATCAACTGATGATCCACAAAAACTGTCTCAAAATGAGTTAAGGGATCTCATTAGAGATTTGGAGCTCCCTAAAGCTAAGGCTGAGATTTTGGCATCAAGATTGCAGCAGCGTAATTTTCCGGAAAGCAACGTAAATATTTCATTCTACCGCAGAAGAGATCAACAATTCACTCCTTTTTTAAACATGCAAGGCAGTTTTGTGACACGTGTAGACATAAATGGTCTAATGAAAGCTCTCAGAATTAATTACAACCCTGATGAGTGGAGAGTCTTTATTGACTCGTCAAAGATGAGCTTAAAAGTAGTGATTTTACATATTGGCAATAAGTTTCCTTCTATTCCAATTGGGCATAGTATGCATATGAAAGAGTCATACCAAAAAGTGAAAATTTTACTAGAAGCCATCATGTATTATGACTCTCAATGGCAGATTTGTGGTGACTTGAAAGTGGTTGCACTGGTATCAGATATGCAGTTTGGGTATACTAAATATTGCTGCTTTCTCTGTGAATGGGATAGCCGAGTTCGTGCATCTCATTACATTAAACATAAATGGCCCACCAGAAAATATCTTCAACCAGATATAAAAAACATTAAGAATGAATAGTAGATCCTAAAATGATTTTTCTCCCGCCCTTGCACGTAAGTTTGGTCTCATGAAAAACTTTGTTAAGGGAAGTAATAAAGATGGTGACACATTGAGGTACTTAAGGCAAAAATTCTCTTACTTATGTGATGCTAAACTAAAGGAGGGCATCTTTGTAGGCCCACAGATTTTGGAGCTTTTTGGAGACCATACTTTTGATGGAATCATACAAGGAGATGAGAAGCATGCATGGGAATGTTTTAAGACAGTCTGTGTACAGTTCTCAGGGAGCAAACGAGCAACAAATTACAAGGAGATTGTGGATAACATGTTGTATCTTATGAAAAACTTGGTGACAACATGTCACTGAAAATGCATTTCTTGCATAGTCATCTTGACTTCTTCCCCAAAGATTTTGGTGCAGTAAGTGATGAACATGGGAAGAGATTCCATCAAGATACTGCCACATTTGAGAAGAGGTATGCCGGAAAGTGGATCCTTATTATTTTAGCAGATTACTGCTGGACTGTCATAAGGGATGTTCCCGAGTATGTGTATAAAAGTCAAGTCAAGCGAAAATGGTCATTTTCTGAATTTATCTATGAACAAAATATGTAATTGTATATACTGTACATATGGACATATTTGTAATCCTTTATATACATTTGTGACCAGTTAATTTATATATTTTCTTTTGTGCTTTGTATAGTTCCGGTAGAAAGTAGACTTACAAAATGATTTCATTCATGTAATATTATCTTCATTTTCTCTTCATATTTTACTTTTGTACTTCCAGAATGGCACTGAAATTTATCAATGCATAACACATAACATAACTCAAGTAATTATTCATTTAAAATTTGTTATGTTGGATCTTGGGACATGAATGCATATTTAGTTAGTGAGTTATTTATACAAGAATGTAGATTACTTTTTTTGAAAACTAAAGCTAAATATTTATGAACATGATTTATTATCATTTTATACTGAAACAAACATAATTAACTCAAGATTATGCAATTTACACACTTGCAACTCAAAATTGTTGTTCAGTGTAATCCACCTGGGAAAAGGAACACAAATCGTTCCTGCCGACTCCTCACATGGTTAGGAGGTGAAGGGTTAGATTAAACGAAAACTGAAAATTTCCGTTGTCCGACTAGGCTTCGATCCCGCCACCTATCGATTGCCAGTCGTACACTTTACCACTAGACAACCAAACCCATATTTACTAAAAGTTACTTAGGTAACAATTTTCAAAGATCCCTATTTGTATTGATCAACAGGAAATGTTAAAAAAATTTGTAAGTAATTTCTTTCCGTAGTCTCCTTGATATTTTGTGCAATTTCTTTTACAAATTTCTTCCTTTTTAGGAAACGTTGTTTAGAGCTTTAGATTCATATTGATCCACAAATGAGCCTATGTGCTCGTTGCATTTCGTATCTCTGCGCACTATTAAACGTATAATTTTGCACGATGTGACTAACTCTGGTTGCGACTCGTTAATCCGATAAATGGGTGAAATACTTGACTGTTCTAGAGAATGAACCAACTACGTAGGTAGCAACAATATGTGCTCATTCGAAGTAATAAACTGTCAGGTTGACCGTATGTAATTATAACAATGCAAGCGTCGCAGATGTACAAGGATAGTCATAAAGATTTAATTATCATTTCGAAAAAAACTATCTTACTTTAAAGTAAAAAAAAAAGCCACATGTCTGCAGTCCTCATGCAGAGTGAAATCCGCTGCAATAGTGCTGTAGAATTTTTAATATATATGTAGAATTGTTCTGTTGACAAAAGCTTGCTCGAAATAAATCTCTGGTGAACAGCCGGGTATGAGTGTGAATAGGACACAATATTTCGGCAATCGACTACGTTGCCATCATCAGGTGCGCTGATGTACTGACCGGCGGTGGGCCGGGGCCAGGTATATATAGGACAATCCCCCTCCCGCTCCTCCCTCAGGCGCTTCCTATGAGTCGGAGAAGACCTAGGACGCAGCGCCCAGACGGCGGGAGAACGGACGCTGTACCTGGACCGCGCACGGAGCGCGGACAGCACCGACTCATAGGAAGCGCCTGAGGGAGGAGGGAGACTGTCCTATATATACCTGGTGCCGGCCCACCACCGGTCAATACATCAGAGGACCTGATGATGGCAACGTGGTCGATTACCGAAATATTGTGTCCTATGCACACTCATACCAGGCTGTTCACCCGAGATTTATTTCGTCATAAAATACGCCTGGAGAAATTGAAGAATCACAAAAGCTTTGCTCCTTTGAAACATGTCAGTTTTAGTACTTTGGCATTTTGAAAGGTGGCTGAGCCTCTATTTTAACACTTATCTCACACGACATTTTGAACGTGACAAATTTCGCTGCTCGATGGGTTCTGCGATGGCGCTCACCCATTGAAAAAGCGGTGGAGATGATGCATATATATGATGCAAAGCCAAACGAGTTGTTTACCCGCTTAATCACCATGGACAGGTGTTGGATTTATGACTACGACCCTGAGAATAAGCATAATATCTGAGAGCGTAAACAACAGGATTCACCAGCGCTGACAGATTGGAGCAAGGTGACGCTGAATGATGTTTGGGACTGTCTTGGTCTGATACTAATAAACTGTCCTCGTAAGGGGCACACTTTCGCTGGGTCATATTACCAAAACCCCCAGCGTCTGTCAACACAGAGCGGTGCGGGAATCAGTCCATGAAGGGTGCTTTTGCTCCACAACACCCCCCCAGTTCATTAGCAACAGAAAACAGTCGCACATGCTTCTCCTTTGGGCTATAAAATTTAGCTTCACTCCCGTATTCAGCTGGCCGGGCACCCTGTGATATCTTCCTTGGAATTGGACACCATTGCATGGCAGTCACTCCCCGTACGACGACGAGGTTATTGGCGAAATGGACCGTTTCCTGAACAGTTACAATGTAGACTTCTACTACCAACGTCTCCACCATGCTATCCATTGTTTGGAAAGATGTGTCAAGAAAAGTGTAGTTGCACTTAGTGGAGTGACGGGACGAAGGGCTCAGTGGAAACACTGATGCAGTAAAGAATACTATATTGAACTTCAGAACATGCTTTTTTTATGGCTCAGCGAGGGTGAACACAACTCATTCTGTTGATCCTGCCTGGCGCTGACGTCCAAGTGGCAGTATTCGCCCAGGTGACGGGATGCTGTGTAGGCGCCCTGCATTGCTGACAGCACAATGGTGTGCTACTTCTCTGTCAATGATGGTGCCAAGAGCGGCCCTTCGGCCTCACGTACATTCAGCGTGGCGGCATGTGGAGACTGCTGTGTGCAGGATTCGATCCACTGTCCTCTGGCAGGAGTCGGACGGTGGTTAGAGCTGATGCACTAAGTCCTTTGGGGAACTGAGTGCTGGCATCATGGGAGACAGGTGACAGGTTGGCGGTGCTGTGGTACTAAGTCCCATAGGGGATCACCTCTGGCGGCGGCAGAAAGGACACGAACTCGTGGCTGCTGCTGGCGATAACCAGTCACCTCGCTGTCTGTTGTGGCCCTGGTGTCCTGGTGGTTGTGCTAGACTCTGGCGAAACGAAGCGTCTCTGCCTGAAGATTCTTACACATTTATACCGCTCTGAGGCTCCTTTGTTTCACTAAAACCTGGCACCGAGCAACGTCGGATATAACGTGAGGCTTTTCGCGGTGTGGTGTCATAGACCCACCTGCTAAAGTTATTACGACTGCAAGGTGCTGTTTCCTGTAGACTACAATTAACCTCGTCTGGCAATTACACTACTGGCCATTAAAATTGCTGCACCACGAAGATGACGTGCTACAGACGCGAAATTTAACCGACAGCAAGAAGATGCTGTGCTATGTAAATGATTAGCTTTACAGAGCATTCACACAAGGTTGGAGCCGGTGGCGACACCTACAACGTACTGACATGAGGAAAGTTTCCAACCGATTTCTCATACACAAACAGCAGTTGACCGGCGTTGCCTGGTGAAACGTTGTTGTGATGCCTCGTGTAAGGAGGAGAAATGCGTACCAACACGTTTCCGTCTTCGATAAAGGTCGGATTGTAGCCTGTCGCCATTGCGGTTTATCGTCTCGCGGCAATGCTGCTTGCATTGGTCGAGATCCAATGACTGTTAGCAGAATATGGAATCGGTGGGTTGAGGAGGGTAATACGGAACGCCGTGCTGGATCCCAAAGGCCTCGTATCACTAGCAGTCGAGATGACAGCCATCTTGTCCGCACGGCTGTAACGGATCGTGCAGCCACGTCTCGATCCCTGAGTCAACAGATGGGGAAGTTTGCAAGACAACAACCATCTGCACGAACAGTTCGACGACGTTTGCAGCAGCACGGACTATCAGCTCGGAGACCATGGCTGCGGTTACCCTTGACGCTGCATCACAGACAGGAGCGCCTGCGATGGTGTAGTCAACGACGAACCTGGGTAGACGAATGGCGAAATATCACTTTTTTGGATGAATCCAGGTTCTGTTTACAGCATCACCATGGTCACATCCGTGTTTGGCGACATCGTGGTGAACGCTCATAGGAACCGTGTATTCGTCATCGCCATACTGGCGTATAACGCGGCGTGATGGTATGGGGTGGCATTGGCTACACGTCTCGGTCACCTCTTGCTCGTATTGACGGCACTTTGAACAGTGGACGTTACATTTCAGATGTGTTACGACCCGTGGCTCTACTCTTCATTCTGTCCCTGCGAAACCTTACATTTCAGCAAGATAATGCACGACCGCATGTTGCAGGTCCTGTACGGGCCTTTCGGGGTACAGAAAATGTTCGACTGCTGCCCTGGCCAGCACATTTTTCAGATCTCTCACCAATTGAAAACGTCTGGTCAATGGTCGCCGAGCAACTGGCTCGTCACAATACGCCAGTCACTACTCTTGATGAACTGTGGTATCGTGTTGAAGCTGCATGTGCAGCTGTACCTATACACGCCATCCAAGCTCTGTTGGACTCAATGCCCAGGCGTATCAAGGCCGGTATTACGGCCAGAGGTGGTTGTTCTGGGTACTGATTTCTCAGGAGCTATGCACTCAAATTGCTTGAAAATGTGATCACATGTCAGTTCTAGTATAGTATATTTGACCAATGAATACCCGTTTATCATCTGCATTTCTTCTTGGTGTAGTAATTTTAATGGCCAGTAGTGTATTACCACTGCAAAGTACAGTTTTCTGTTGAGTGAAACTAGCCTCGTCTGGCAATCCAATTACATGGATGGTATTCTGACCCATATGCTGCCACACTGAATGCCTACGGCTCCTGATGCTTCATGGCATCTTTCTTATGACTTCGTACTACTTCTGCTAAAAGCATATTACTTTTGCTAGAAGACTGGGTAGCGTCACAACAGTCACACAGAAAGGCGAAGCCGGCCGCGGTAGCCGTGCGGTTCTGGCGCTGCAGTCCGGAACCGCGGGACTGCTACGGTCGCAGGTTCGACTCCTGCCTTGGGCATGGGTGTGTGTGATGTCCTTAGGTTAGTTAGGTTTAAGTAGTTCTAAGTTCTAGGGGACTTATGACCTAACATGTTGAGTCCCATAGTGCTCAGCGCCATTTGAACCATTTTGAAGAAAGGCGAATGCCTACAGAACGGCTAAAAACATGTTCGGAGCTTGATATTGTTACATGATAGTTTAATTCTTTTGTCTGCCTTTCGTACCCATGGTAAACGACACTTGCAGATATGTCGTGGCACTGGCGGACAACGAAAGATGTCAGTGAAGTACCGGGTGCTGAGTTTATTTCGCAGAACCTGACAGCCTTGAGGGGCCACTTGCTGGTGAAGACGCGGCAGCCCCGGTTTTTCGGCCCGCGCTTGCTCCGCCCCGGTGCCTGCGCCGCTATCGCCGGCCGGCGCGCCGGCAGCCCATTGTGCGGCGCCTTTGTCTTAGCGGGGGACTGCGCGCCTTCCGCCGAGCCTGCGCCTCTGCAGCCTCGCCTCGCCTCGCCTCGGCTCACAACGCCCGGCAGTAGCCGGCCGGGCCGGCAAATGAAATACCTCCAGATAAGCGCCTCAAAGAGGCGCAGCGCGCGCCCACCGCGGTGCACTTCAATACATCAAACGGGCGCCGCGGCGCGCGCATTCCGCCGTGCGCGCCCGATATGAGGAGGCCGGCACAGCTGACAACTTTCATAATAAGAACCTGCCGGCAGTTAACTGTCGCTTCGCCACCACTTGGCGCTCCCCCAAAGCCGCACTTGTTTATTGCTTCGCAACTGGAAAAGGCACTCACCGCGCACAGGAATCTCACGATTGAACGCGAGGAACAGCCGGGATGACCTCGCTACACACAGCCTGGGCGTTAACTCTTAAGATGTGAGACTGTACGGGAATTTGCTTTGTAAGGTGTTCCTTATATTACTGACGGATAATGAAGGAAAACAATAAACCTGAAAGAAAGGCAGACAGCATCTTATATGGATTGTATTGGCTCAAATGGCTCTGAGCACTATGAGACTTAACAGCTGTGGTCATCAGTCCCCTAGAACTTGGAACTACTTAAACCTAACTAACCTAAGGACATCACACACATCCATGCCCGAGGCAGGATTCGAACCTGCGACCGTAGCAGTCACGCGGTTCCGAACTGCGCGCCTAGAACCGCGAGACCACCGCGGCCGGCATGGATTGTATGGGTCCGCCCCGGTAGCTGAGTGGTCAGCGTGACAGACTGTCAATCCTAAGGGCCCGGGTTCGATTCCCGGCTGGGTCGGAGATTTTCTCCGCTTAGGGACTGGGTGTTGTGTTGTCCTAATCATCATCATTTCATCCCCATCGACGCGCAGGTCGCCGAAGCGGCGTCAAATCGAAAGACCTGCACCCGTCGGGAGGCCCTAGCCACACGACATTTCCATTTACCATCCTACCTATTGTCTCAGTTCAAGAACAAGATATCCACGTCCAAAAGAACAGACACGAACCATTCGTATAACTGATTCGCCTCGATGGGCCACGAATCCCCGACCTTCAGTGTGGATGCACAACTACTTTCGCCCTCCTGCAGGAATGTGAAAGGCGCGAGTATGGACGTGGATGGGGACTGCGGACAGGTTGCACTCGGTGGGAATTTGAGTCGGCCGAGTAGCATACTGAGGTGGACCGCGGAATGGAGATAAATACTGTGTCCGCATGGGGCAGTGATAAACGCAAATGCCTCTTAAGCAAGAGACCCCGGGACGGAGTCCCGGTCCGGCTCACATTTTTCACTCGTCGCCGCTGATTCGGCATAAATTCCTGATCAATAATTTCTTCCCTTTCTCCCCCATAGAGCTTCTATGTACGTAATATGTATCATAGTTGGGGATTCCGCATGGTGTATGTCTGTTCTTTCGGACACCGCGCGTACTTATAACTGATTGTGTGTGTCGTCGCATTGCCCTTTGCGGAACACACTGATCGAAGCGTCATCTGCTAAGCTTAGTTGCACGTCCTTGCATTGTACTACGCAAGGCTTTCTTTCCTTAAGCTAGTTTGCTCACGCGCTACCTTTTTTACGAGGGTTGGAACCTTAATAGTGGCAACTACTTATTTACAGCTCGTACAAAATAGATACGTGTTTCAAAGTTTTACTGATCTTCAAAGTAGTCACCAGCATTGTGTGTAACCCGTTGCCAGCGATGTGGAAGTCGTAGGACACTCTTAGCAGTGCCACTTGTGTTGACAGTTCGAGCTGTGCGATGTATTGCCCGACGAATTTCTAGCATTTCTGAAGCGAATGCCGTAAAGTGTTACCTTCAGTTTACAAATCGATTTGAAAAAATGTTCAAATGTATGTGAAATCTCATGGGATTGAACTGCTAAGGTCATCAGTCCCTGAGCTTACACACTACTTAACCTAAATTATCCTAAGGACAAACACACACACCCATGCTCGAGGGAGGACTCGAACCTCCGCCGGGACCAGCTGCACAGTCCATGACTGCAGCGCCTCAGACCGCTCGGCTAATCCCGCGCGGCAATCAAGTTGAACTCACAAGGCCTTAAGTCAGGGGAGTGTAGTAGGTAGTATAGTACTTAGCAGCCCCGTCAGTCAAACAAATCAGTAACAGCTTGCACTGTACATTCTTGAGCATTGTACTGCAAAATGATGGTCAGGTCCTGCATAAAGTGTCATCACTTCTGTCTCTAAGCTGGTCGTAAGTTGTGTTCCAAAAATGAACAGCATAGAGACAGAAGTGACGACACTTTCTCCAGGACCTGACCATCATTTTGCAGGACAATGCTCAAGGACGCACAGTGCAAGCTGTTACTGATCTGTTTCACTGATGGGGCTGCTAAGTGCTATACCACCTACTGCACTCTCCTGACTTAAATCCTCGTGAGTTCAGCTCGATTTCTAAACTGAAGAAAACTCTTCAAGGCATTCGCTTCAGAAATGCTACAAATTCGTCGGGCAATACACAGCGCCGCTCGAACTATCAACAGAACTGGCACTGCTAAGAGTACGCTACGACTTCCACATCGCTGGCCACGCGTTATATACTATGCTGGTGACTACTTTGAAGGTCAGTAAAATTTTGAAACACGTATCTGTTTTGTACGAGCTGCAAATAAATAGTTGCCACTATTAAAGCTCCAACCCTCCTATGTTCATTACTTCGAGCAGTACTGAGTTTCTGTTGCCATAGGCGAGCCATAAAAAGTTTCTTAGGGCCAGTTACGTCAAAAGAAGAACATAGCAAGATCATTTACAATTGGCTTTCATTTCAGAATTGTTATCAAGTTCAAATTAGATAAAGTGTGTTCAGCTCTCATTTCTTATGTTTTATTCTCACGGTGCAGTGTTACATTTGCGTGTGTATCACGCAATGTTTGGAAATTTGTTTAGTCAGTCTGCGGTCGTAAAATTCCGGGGCATATTCACACAAACATTTTGGATTATTTATTCCTCCGAAATTCGTTTGGTAATTTAGTGTAGTATTTTCACTCTGTTACCTTGTGTGGTGGCATTGTGAGTCACGCATTCTGACTTCACACACTGCTCCGCTATCACTGCACTGCACATCAGAGTTTGACAAGACAGTTTCTTGAGTCTACATCTCTAAGTTTTATGATTGCTCTTAATTGAAACGCAGCTATACAGTTATACATTTTCAGATAGTTTGGTGACCCATTTTATCACACCGCGTTTTGGTAATTGCATCACTCGTATTGTCCATGACAACACCGACACACGAAGTTAAAGGTAGGAAATCATTCCAGGTTTAGTTCACAACATTTAAATAAACATTTTTATTAAGGTAAGTTACAATAGTTCTTGACCACTACACTTTGTATTAATGTCCAGAATTAATACGAAACCTGTTTTGTGTGCCACAGGACAATACTGTTCATAATTCTTCCTTCGGACGAGGGTATTTACGTCACTATCCTTCTCTAAGCTATTAGAAAGGCGTAACCTACTTCTTGGTACCACTCCTCCAATTTAGATTCGCGACAGCAGAAAAATAACAGTGGTAACGCTCATAGTTGCCTTCCGCAGGCCACTGACACATAGCGCTGAAAGTGGGTATGTATCCTGCTCCAGTGTCCAGTTTCTTTCCCGAAAACCTATGTAAACTGCTCTTAGAGTTGAGGCAGCAATTAAAGGCTAGGTCTAAATATTTCTTGGAAGAGACAGGTTCTTGACAGACCACTACTTGTATACACTCTCTAATTTTCAGTCAAATTCAGAGTAAATATCTAACAATAAAAGTGAGACATTTTGATATCGATGGGACTAAATAACGCAGCGCACGTGAATCGATATATATAATATCCACTCAAGGTTTTATGATCTTGTAAGAGCGGAAAACTTGTCAGAACACATAATTGAAAACATGATGCTGCAACATAAGGCGTTTTGGGAAACAGTTTGTGTTTTGCATTATCAGTGTTATCATTAAGGCCGTTTCGATTTCACTAGGAGAACAAACTGAATACACAAGACTTGCGAAGTATCCCGTATCAGGAGTATCGATTCTGAAAAGCACGAGGCAATCGCGAGGTCTGGTAATCATGCGTAGAGCGCAAAGCCACAAACACAGCTGACCATTTACGGAGTTACGCAGCCAGTAGTCTGCAGCACGCGGTGTTGGCAAGAGACTTCATCACTAGCACGAGAAGTATCACTGCTCGCGCAGGTCTAGTATTTAATAATTTCTTTGTGTTTTACATGCAGGAATCACCAGCGTTGTTTAGAATTTGGGAACTAGAAAGCAAAATGATACGGTGTTGAGTGACAACTTGGCTTGAAGGATAAATCTCAAGATCATCTTAACACAGGAACCGGAGGAGCTACAGACGACCTTTCGTTTAGGTGAAGATAGGCTATAATGGAGCATCAGCTTAATTCATATAACGCTGTTAAATATTACGTTTAAGCTACTGATTTCTATCACAATGACATACAGTGAACCGAAGTATAGCCATTTTCCTCAGTACACTTCCAGCTGACAGGAATAGTGAAAACCAATGAAATACTATTTATTTTTCTACTCGGACACTGGTGTGAAAGTACGTAGAAGTAATTTTATGATACTGGGCTTTATTCTCTTAATCAAGATGTGTCCGGCGAACATCACCTTGCTATAACCGAGACCTAGCAGGCTCTAAAGGAGGCACAGATAACTTGTTTCTTTAGTACTGAAACTTGTACTGGTATCTAAGTTCAATATAAGTTGCAAAGTTTCATTAACTTTAGAGTTAATACAGTGTCCTAGATTGCCTTGAAATGAGCTCATCCCATACAGTTCCAGTGCAGGCATTCATTAATTGAACATCTATTGTTTTGCTTTTCTATATCCAATGAAACAAATGAAATACATCCATATAATCACGTGTCCTCACTTGAAGGTAGTTTCTAACAAATGTACAAAATGTTTCTGCAGCGTTTATATTATTATGTCGCCACCACTGTTAGCTCAAAATTTTGACACGAGGAGTTTGCGTAGCACATGTTAGCCTATCTCTACGTCTTCCACATAATCCACGAATAACGAATGGTCACTAGAAAAGCACGTCCGACGAGTCCGGGCAGTTCCTGGTGCTCCTTGGTCACTGTCTAGTTCACCAACAAGCGTTGTACTGAACTTCATTTCTCGGCCGCTGCCGTCGTCGAGATATTCACTTGTATGGGCTGTAGCCTGCGTTGTTGTTGTTGTTGTGGTCTTCAGTCCTGAGACTGGTTTGATGCAGCTCTCCATGCTACTCTATCCTGTGCAAGCTTCTTCATCTCCCAGTAACTACTGCAACCTACATCCTTCTGAATGTGCTTAGTGTATTCGTCTCTTGGTCTCCCTCTACGATTTTTACCCTCCACGCGGCCCTCCAATGCTAAATTTGTGATCCCTTGATGCCTCAAAACATGTCCTACCAACCGATCCCTTCTTCTAGTCAAGTTGTGCCACAAACTTCTCTTCTCACCAATCCTATTCAATACCTCCTCATTACTTATGTGATCTACCCACCTTATCTTCAGCAGTCTTCTGTAGCACCACATTTCGAAAGCATCTATTCTCTTCTTGTCCAAACTAGTTATCGTCCACGTTTCACTTCCATACATGGCTACACTCCATACAAATACTTTCAGAAACGACTTCCTGACACTTAAATCTATACTCGATGTTAACAAATTTCTCTTCTTCAGAAACGATTTCCTTGCCATTGCCAGTTTACATTTTATATCCTCTCTACTTCGACCATCATCAGTTATTTTACTCCCTAAATAGCAAAACTCCTTTACTACTTTAAGTGTCTCATTTCCTAATCTAATCCCCTCAGCATCACCCGATTTAATTTGACTATATTCCATTATCCTCGTTTTGCTTTTGTTGATGTTCATCTTATATCCTCCTTTCAAGACACTGTTCATTCCGTTCAACTGCTCTTCCAAGTCCTTTGCTGTCTCTGACAGAATTACAATGTCATCGGCGAACCTCAAAGTTTTTACTTCTTCTCCATGAATTTTAATACCTACTCCGAATTTTTCTTTTGTTTCCTTTACTGCTTGCTCAATATACAGATTGAATAACATCGGGGAGAGGCTACAACCCTGTCTCACTCCTTTCCCAAGCACTGCTTCCCTTTCATGCCCCTCGACTCTTATAACTGCCCTCTGGTTTCTGTACAAATTGTAAATAGCCTTTCGCTCCCTGTATTTTACCCCTGCCACCTTCAGAATTTGAAAGAGAGTAGAAGAGTAGTAGAAGTAGAAGTAGAAGTACTAGTAGTAGTAGAAGAGCCTGCGTTATTCCGCATGAATTCAGCAGCTCACGTGTCCGATCTACTGAAGTGTGTTGCATACCCCACCCCCACACCAGTAAAAGCGCGAGCACAACGGGAATTATACAGCTCAGTGACAGAGAATGAGAGTCCCTTTGCACGCGCACCCAACGTTCTTGTATATCTCCAAGGCATGCCGTTGTTGATAACGAGCGTTACAGATGCCAGTGTTACGTGGATCTCTTACTATACATCATCTAGGGACTGACAGACGAGTACAAAAGTAGCTGTAGGAGGAGAGTGGAAAGTTCTCTAACAGCGACGTATTTCCCTCACAAGTTCCCTTCTGATTCAGGTTCTTGCCTCAAGGCGCTTACTGCCAACGCAGAATTATTGCTACGTATTTCATATGGCGTTGTACACCGATATGATTGTGATTTTTTCTTTCATCTCGTAAAAGTGATTTCGAGAGTATGTTTAGAGGACTATAAACTTGAAAGTATTTTCTACTTATTTCATACGTAGTAATAAAAGATAACGACATTAGAAGGTAATATTTTTATTTTATTTTCCAAATTTTTATTCTTTACGGCCACTGTAACGCGATCATCGAATATTTTGGCACACTATGTAATAATTTACTTCTTACACTGAAGCCCCGAAGAAACTAGTATAGACATGCATATTGAAATACAGTGATATGTATACAGGCAGAATATGGCGCTACGGTCGGCAACGCCTGTATAAGACAACAAATGTCTGGCGCAGCTGTTGGACCGGTTCCTGCTGCTACAATGGCAGGCTATCAAGACGTAAGTGAGTTTGAACACGGTTTACAGTCGGTGCACGAGCGATGGGAAACAGCATCTCCGAGGTAGCGATGATGTGGCGATTTTCCCGTATGACCATTTCACGAGTGTATGGTGAATATCAGGAATCCGGTAAAACATCAGATATCCGACACTGCTGTGGCTGGAAATCGCTGCAAGAACGGAACCAACGTCGAATGAAGAGAATCGTTCAACGTGACGGAACCTTCCGCAAATTGCTGTAGATTTTAGTGCTGGGCCATCAACAAGTGTCAGCGTGCAAACCATTCAACGAAACATCATCGGTATGAGATTTCAGAGCGAAGGCCCACCCATGTAGCCTTGATAACTGCATGACACAAAGCTTCAGGCCTTGCCTGGGCCCGTCAACGCCGACATTGGACTGTTGATGACTGGAAACATGTTGCCTTGTCGGACGAGTCTCGTTTCAATTGTATAGAGCTGATGGACGTGTACGGGTATGAAGACAACCTCATGAATCCATGGCCCTACATTACAGCAGGGGACTGTTCAAGCTGGTGGAGGCTCTATTATGTTGTGGGGCGTGTGCAGATACGACTCTGACATGTGACACATACGTAAGCATCCTGTCTGGTCACCTACATACTTTCATGTCCACTGTGCATTCTGATGGGCAGTTCCACGTCTAGAATTGCTACAGAGTGACTCCAGGAACACCGCTGGCCACCAAACTCCCCAGACACGAAAGTTGTGGTGCGTATCTGGTATGCCCTGCAACGTGTTGTTCAGAAGAGATCTCCACCCCCTCGACTCTCAGAGATTTATGGTCAGCACTGTAAGATGCATGGTGTCAACATCCTCCAGCACTACTTCAGACATTAGTGGAATCCATGCAACCTCTTTTTCCGGCACTTCTGTGTGCTCGCGGGAGCCCTACACGATATTAGGCAGGTGTATCGGTTTCTTTGGCTCTTCAGTGTATAACAATAATAATAATAATAATAAAAGAATAGGCCTTCGGTATGTTCTGTCAGTCGTAAAAGGCGACGAAAAGAACAAACCACTAACAGGGCTAACCCCCCTTTTAGCGTGATTAGTTTGTTCAGGACAGAACTAATGAAGCCTCGGACAAGCGCTGTCATGGACGGGGACGACGCTTGAACCCTATGCCCATCCACAATGGTAATGACACTGCTAGCCACACGGAAAATAATTTAAATCCAAATAGAGGTGTTTTGCAGGATATGCTTCCTGCAACCACTCTAGAAGGAAAACAAAGACAGAGGATGAGATGGTCAGATGAAGTTAACCGACACCTCATGTTCTGTTATTACCAAGCAACAAACTTAGGAACAAACACAACTGGATACAGATCACAAGTATACACAACATTTATTACCAGATACCCAGAATTAAAATTTTTAACAGAACAACGACTAGCTGATCAGATCCGTGTAATAATAAAAAATAACAGGATACCCCAGTCAGAATTAGAAAACATCAAACAAATGGTTCAAATGGCTCTGAGCACTATGGGACTTAACAGCCATGGTCATCAGTCCCCTAGAACTTAGAACTACTTAAACCTAACTAACCTAAGGACATCACACAACACCCAGTCACCACGAGCCAGAGAAAATCCCTCACCCCGCCAGGAATCGAACCCGGGAACCCGGGCGTGGGAAGCGAGAACGCTACCGCAATACCACGAGCTGCGGACAAACATCAAACAACAAGTACAACAAATACTAGAACAAAATAATGTGCAATCAGAAGAATACAGTAATGGACTCAAACATCTCAGAGCAAACAAACAAAGAACAACACGCATCAATTAAACAATCAGAGAAAAACGAAATCTTAAGAAAGCCACCAGAACAAGCACAAAAAGAACATGAAGTGACGCACATAATAGATATAGAAGAAAAATTTCAGCTGACGTATATAGAATACACAGACACAAATATAGACATTAGACCATTCTTGCATAGACCACAAAATAACCCACAAGTCGAAACAACAATAACAACTATCAACACAATCATACACAACAAAATAAATGAAAATAAAACTATGGACGAGTTACAACTACTGACTTATATAGGAGCACTCACTACACTAAATATACACACTAGGCAGAGATCAGAACCAACCAACACACAGAAGACACCCACAAAACCAGCATGGCAACACAGGCTACAGATCAGAATAGAAAAACTGAGAAAAGACATAGGACAGCTAACACAATTTATAAGAAATGAAATATCAGACAAAAAGCGAAAAAGGTTAGGTAAAATCTCATAACAAGAAGCGATAGAGCAGTTAGATGAAAAGAAGCAGAAATTACAAGCATTGGCCAAACGACTTAGAAGATGCAAAAAAAGTGAAAATAGATGGAAACAAAACCAAACATTCAACACAAACCAAAAGAAATTTTACCAGACAATAGATAACACACATTAAAATAGACAATCCGCCAAACATAACAGACAGGGAACATTTCTGGAGCAGCATACGGTCAAACCCGGTACAGCATAACAGGCATGCACGGTGGATACAAGCATAAACAGACACATACAAGATGATACCACAAATGCCTGAAGTGATAATTTTCCAACATGAAGTCACCCAAGCAATTAATACTACTCACAGTTGGAAAGCCCGTGGAAAAGATAAAATAGAAAATTTCTGGCTAAAGAAGTTCACCTCAACACATTCACATCTAACTAAATTATTTAACAGTTACATTGCAGACCCATACACATTCCCTGATACACTTTCACATGGAATAACTTATCTGAAACCTAAAGATCAAGCAGACACAGCAAACCCAGCTAAATATCGCCCCATAACATGCCTACCAACAATATACAAAATATTAACTTCAGTCATTACACACAAATTAATGACACATACAACACAGAACAAAATTATAAATGAAGAACAAAAAGCCTGTTGCAAAGGAGCATGAGGATGTAAAGAGCAACTGATAATAGATGCAGAGGTGACATATGAAGTTAAAACTAAACAAAGGTCGCTACACTACGTATACATTGATTACCAAAAAGCTTTTGATAGTGTACCCCACTCATGGTTACTACAAATATTGGAAATATACAAAGTAGATCCTAAATTGATACGGTTCCTAAACATAGTAATGAAAAATTGGAAAACCACACTTAATATCCAAACAAAGTCAAATAATATCACATCACAGCCAATACAGATTACGTGTGGAATATACCAAGGAGACTCATTAAGTCCTTACTGGTTCTGCCTTGCCCTGAACCCACTATCCAACATGCTAAATAATACAAATTATGGATACAATATTACTGGAACATACCAACACAAAATCAGAAATTTGCTATACATGGAGGATCTAAAACTACTGGCAGCAACAAATCAACAACTCAGCCAATTATTAAAGATAACAGAAGTATTCAGCAATGATATAAATATGGCTTTTGGAACAGACAAATGTAAGAAAAATAGCATAGTCAAGGGAAAACACACTAAACAAGAAGATTACATATTGGATAACCACAGCGACTGCATAGAAGCGATGGAAAAAACAGATGCCTATAAATATCTAGGATACAGACAAAAAATAGGAATAGATAATACAAATATTAAAGAAGAACTAAAAGAAAAATATAGACAAAGACTAACAAAAATACTGAAAACAGAACTGACAACAAGAAACAAGACAAAAGCTATAAATACTTATGCTATACCAATATTGACCTACTCATTTGGAGTAGTGAAATAGAGTAACACAGACCTAGAAGCACTCAATACACTTACACGATCACAATACCACAAATATAGAATACATCACATACATTCAGCAACAGAAAGATTCACATTAAGCAGAAAGGAAGGAGGAAGGGAATTTATCGACATAAAAAACCTATATTATGGACAGGTACACAATTTAAAAAAATTCTTTATAGGACGAGCAGAAACTAGCAAAATACACAAAGCAATCACTCATATAAATACATCGGCTACACCACTACAATTTCATAACCACCTCTACAACCCTTTACATCACATAACATCAACAGATACAAAGAAAGTAAATTGGAGAAAGAAAACACTACATGGCAAGCACCCGTATCATCTAACACAGCCACACATAGAACAAGACGCATCCAACACATGGCTAAGAAAAGGGAATATATACATTGAGATGGAAGGATTCATGATTGCAATACAGGATCAAACAATAAACACCAGATATTACAGCAAGCATATTATTAAAGATCCCAACACCACAACACATAAATGCAGACTTTGCAAACAACAAATAGAAACAGTAGATCACATCACAAGCGGATGTACAATACTAGCAAATACAGAATACCCCAGAAGACATGACAATGTAGGAAAAATAATACATCAACGACTTGCCATACAACATAAACTAATAAAACAACACGTTCCCACATAAACGTATGCACCACAAAATGTACTGGAGAATGATGAATACAAATTATCCTGGAACAGAACCATTATAACAGATAAAACAACACCACATAACAAACCTGACATCATGCTCACCAATAAAAAGAAGTAATTACCACAACTAATCGAAATATCCATAGCCAATACAACAAATATACAGAAGAAAACAGGAGAACAAATTGAAAAATACATCCAACTGGCTGAGGAAGTCAAGGACATGTGGCATCAGGATAAAGTTGACATTATACCGATTATACTATCAACCACAAGAGTCATACCTCACAATATCCAGCAGTAATGTAAGACCTTCGGTACACACAACATCAGATTATTTGACTTGTCGCTCTAACGAAGTAGGCGAGTGTCAGCAATATGCCTCGTGGTCTTATCGTGGTGTGTTTATCTTCTTCCGTTAGGTCAGACGATAGAAATGCCACTTGCACGCTTAGAGTAGCAGATTGACGGTGACCAACTTTAAACAGAACTTGATTAATTTTCACATACATTTATTAAAATAATAACAAGCATAAACATTACTTAACTTGGTTCTGGATGCTATTTACAATTGACAATCTGAAGTTCCTTTGGTATTGGTACGTTAATCTTATTCTCACGTATATCTCTGATACTTGACAAAAGTGTCTATAAATTTATCTTCATGGCTATGTACAGGAATATGGTAATCTTATTAGGCGCAGACTGAAACTTGACTATAGACTGGAACAGACTAATGCAGACTGGTACAGACTGGTGCAGACAAATGCAGACTAATGCAGACTGACTGATCGGAGATCTGTACACTCATTATAATACCTCCCGCGTTCAGGTATCACTGTGCGAGTGTGATCTGCAAGGAGAAAAGATTCTATGTTAGCAGCAATCTCATTGGTTGCGTTACATATTAATACGCGTATCGGTGGAAGCAGAATTTGGTCCGTCTCTAAGGCAGCGCCATCTTGTAGTGCGGAGACGGATGAGCGCTGCGCCTGCGCTGTTGTGCTTAGCAGGGCACGCTCTAGTGGGAAAGTTGTGTACGTGCTGACTACGTGGAACTATGTACACAACACAGGGACAGACAGGAAATACACAATACTAACATTAACCAAGATGTAAAACAAGAATAGAAGGCCAAGAAAGAAGTGTTTGGATTGTACAGGGATGTAGACTTCCACCCCTGTTTTTCAATCTATAGATCGAAGAAGCACTGACGTAAATAATAGAAAGGTTCAGGAGTGGTATTAAAACTCAGGGAGAAAGCTTATCAATGATGACGTTCGCCATCCTCAGTAAAAAGTAAGGAAGAATTACAGGACCGACTGAATAGAATGACAGTCCAACGAGCATAAGCAATGGATTGAGAGTAAACTGAAGACAGACGAGAGTAATAATTGTGGCTCACGTAGTAGACCAAGTGTACGAATTTTACTGCCGAGAAAGAAAAAAGCTCAGGACGGATGAAACAAGGAGGGTTCAAAAACAGATTAGCACTAGAAACGACGGCATTTCTGTCCAAGAGAAGTTTACTACTTTAAAACATTGGCCATAATTTGAGGAAGAAATTTCTGAGTATGTACATTTAAAGCACAGAATTTTATGGTAGCAAATCTTGGATTGTTGGGAAACTGGAAAGTAAGAGAGTCGAACGATTTGAGATGTGGTGCTACAGAAGGACACTGAAGATTGGATTAACTGATAAGGTAAGAAAGATAGACATTCTCCGCTGAATCGTCGAAGAGACGAATATGTGGAAATCACTGACAAGACGAAGTCAAATGAGATAGGACCCTAGTTAAAACTTCAAGGCATAACGTCTGTGGTACATGAGAGAAGTGTAAAGAGTCTCTTATAAGAAATTATATCATCGTACTGAAAAATCACAACTTTGTAAGAAGAAATGATTGAAATTCTTTCTCAGAGTTAATAATCACATGATGGGCAAAATATCTTTTCATCTCAATCGAAGTTGAGAACTTATTTGTTGCTGGAATTTGTAAATCCCCGAAAATTTTGGCTTGAAACAGGATAGATCTGCTTCCAGAAAGGTTGTCGAGAATCATCAGACAAACCGAGAACTGAAACTAACAGTTCCTGGACGAAAGGACACGAGAAGAACTTCCGCGGGAAGATGAAGCAGTTCTGGAGAAAGGAGGAAACAAATGTATCAACAAAGTGTTGCTTGCATTATCAAACGCCATGTCAAAACGACAGCCTCTCTCCTTTCCTAAAATCAAACTTATCTAACAGACAGATACTCAGTTTTCTTTTCCACACTTCTCTATATCACTGTTGCAAGTTGCTTGGATTCTTGAGCTCCCTTGCCATCTTCGGGATTGTATGGATGACATTTCTCCGAAAGTCTGATGGTATGTCTCCAGTTTCGTAGATCCTAGTAACCAAGACGTTTAGTTGCAACATTACCCAATAAATTTACAAAACTCTAAGGAATAACATCTACGCCCTTTGCCTTATTTAATCGTTATACTTCTGTAGCTCTGTTAAACTCTGACTTTAAAGTTTAATTTTCTATGTCTTTCACATCGTCTTCCATTCTTCTTCTATCACCTTGAGACAGTTCTTCTCTTTGTAGAGGTCTTCATTTCAGTTCTGTACGCTCATCTGCATTTATCCGTGGACTTCCTCTCGCACCCCTAATGTTAAAATCGTTGATTTTAATCTCACTGAAGGTTGTTTTGAATCTTTTATAAGCTGAATTAGTCCTTCACCTCACCATTACTTTTGCCATTTCTTCTCATTTTTCCTGCAGTAGTATTTCCTTGGTTTCCCTGCAGTTCCCAATTACTTCGATCCGAAGTGATACATGGCTACATTCCTGTTTTTTCCTGAACGTTTTCGTTCCTCCTTCTTTCGTCGATCAGTTAGAGTATTTCTCCTGTTTTCCAAGATTTCTTTGTAGTTACCTTCCTTACACCTATCCTCATGGCTGTCTTCTGTAATTGCCCTTTTTAGAGATGTCCATTCCTCTTCAACTGAACTGCTTACTATCGTATTCATTATGTAGTATGTACGGCCTTAGAAAACTTCAGACACGCCTCATTATTCCTCAGTACTTCAGTATTGCACTTCGTTTTACATATACTGTTCCGGAAGGCTGAAAGACGAAGAAAATCAGAGTTCCTTATTCACAAATTGTGTATATTCAAATTGACTGGAGAACTAACCCAATGATTTTGTTTCAACATGCACAAAGAATCAGTTAGTTTTCGGCCTTCTTAGTGTCTGTTCTCCTTAGTATGAAATTAACACCTCATGCTGTCGCAAAAAGTGACACTAATATCTTCAAATAGCAGTGACAACAAGGGACGACGACCAGGACGCGAATGATGAGAATACCAGGAAGTAAGTGAACAGTATACAAAGATCTCTGCTCTCAAACCAAGCTCAGTGGGAGGGGCACCAACAAGCTTGCACCCAATGTGACAAGCAAGGTAGTGCCTCGACGCACAAAAATGTATGGTGACGCTGCAAAAGTTTTCCTGGCATTATACACATGCATGCATCAACAATTTAATAGGTTGGTACCGATCTGAATGGTCTCTTCCTATTGA
Source organism: Schistocerca americana (assembly GCF_021461395.2). Taxonomy (NCBI): domain Eukaryota; kingdom Metazoa; phylum Arthropoda; class Insecta; order Orthoptera; family Acrididae; genus Schistocerca; species Schistocerca americana. Next base: position 178,036,030 of record NC_060119.1, on the reverse strand, counting down.
CGTAGGACACATGGCGTCTAGAAGTCGAGATAGTACGCAGGACTGACCAGACAGCCATTCCGCTGAGGTAAATTTCTCACGTCTCATGGCGCCCGAACAGTGGGATACTTGTTAACATCCTTGATAAGTAGATACTTCCTGCATATCAAGTAGGCACTTGAGAGCAAAGGCCCCGTTGCGGTTGCACACAGTGCAATAAGCCGCGGAAAGCACAAATTCAGGATACTCCAAGCAGCCCGTGAAAACCACTCCAAAAAGTTACCGAATCTGAGGCAAGTTATCGTGCTGCGACACCACAGTAAACGCGGGATGTCCCAGAATCAGCTTCCTTGTGTGAGAACCTTCCAGCCACCATCCTACATCTTGCACTGCCTGCTTTAATAATGAAAGAAATGCAAGTGAATTGATACGTGGTTCTGAAGCGATATGTACCACTCACGTTACAATTGTCTCTTTACATAGTGAATCATACTTTGAAATCCTCATATACTTACTATATCTCTTCATCTACTGCCGGCAGGTGTGGCCGAGCGGTTCTAGGCGCTACAGTCTGGAACCGCGCGACCGCTACGGTTGCAGGTTCGAATCCTGCCTCGGGCATGGATGTGTGTTATGTCCTTGGGTTAGTTAGGTTTAAGTAGTTCTAAGTTCTAGGGGACTGATGACCTCAGATGTTAAGTCCCATAGTGCTCAGAGCCAATTGATTTTCTTCATCTACTGCTCGAAACGTCCTCTTTTATGCCTAAAGTATTGTTGCTGCCCATAGTTTACGTCGATTCCGATAAGAATAATACTATAATTTTATATAGATTCCGATGAGAATAATACTGTAATAAAGTGCTCACGGTAACTCAGCGTCCGTCTTACCTTCCTATTCATGATGAAGCCTGTACCAGTTACATCACTTTCTGGTATATTCGTCTATCCATTTCCGCTCTATATCTAGACTGTGACTTTGCATTTCTCCTTCTATTTTTCTAGGTTTCCTACCACATTCAGAATTCTGACATCGCTAATTCAATCTTCTTCTCATGATCACCACCGTCTTGGTAGCTCCGTCCCATAGATCCGAATGGGGGCGAACAAGAATTTTTTCCCACCAAATAGACCATAATGACTCTTTTTCAATCACAGGTAATATGTCCTGTGTGTCTTTAATGCAGTGGTTTCCACTGCCTTCTGCAGCCTCATGACGTAGATTATTGATGATTATTTCGCCTTTTAGGAAATGTGACTTACCACAAGGGCAAGAGTTTTCCCTGAAACTCTGTCCGCTTCTGCATCGTGGTTAGCAAGGCATTTGGCAGAACGAGGAACATCCATTATGCCGAAAGTCTTCAGCCGCTACTGTTTTGGTTAATAGTGAAACATGCTACCCATACATAAAGCGATAACTTATGACTAGTTACAGAGGAATAATACAACTACGGTTTATTAGGTTTGTTACCCTAGTAACTTTTGCTTCGGTGAAAAAATTCTCGCAACAGTGAAGACGCCTGCAATATACAAACACCCAAATGTATAACACAAAAGACAGAGTAAAGCCGCTACTTTCATCTGTATAGGTGGGAAAGTGATGTGCCATGGCTGCCTTCGCTACAGAAGCACCTGAGCAAAGTGTCTCTCTGCACCGCTTCCATCGAATTCAGTGAAACCATACACGAAGTGCATATCTTGATCAATACATTTATCTGTGTGTCACTGTTGACGTACATTTCATGCACCATGAAAAACAAACACGAGAAAGAACAGAGCGGAGCTGAACGCAAGCTTGATGGTGGGCATTACTAGCGCCAACTGCAATTACCCTAAGTGGATGGAACAACTTTGTTTCTATACGACACACAGTGAGAATACTGTCGGCGTTAGCTCTGTTTTGCAGATATTTTCAGTGGAATACAAAGACTGCTGTGGCATAAAGCAATCGAAATGCTATTATGTGTAACGCCCCTCTGGAGACCATGGGTCCCACACACCGAAACACTCAGAAAATATCCGTGAAGAATCTCGGAAATGTCGTCAGCGGAGCTCCTGTTCGACATGCATGTTAGTAGTACCAAAGTCATTAGAGCCTAGTAGTGGTCTAGGAAAAACTATAACTCTTTTTAGGCATATAATTCATGTAAAAAACGTCTTAATGACTATTTTACTTCGGTAAGTCAAAAGTCCCTTGAATCCATTAACATCAAACATGAGATGACCGAAACAAAGAGAGACTGAAATATGCCATTGTTAAATACCTCTAAGATAATGAGTGAGTAGTTCCTCCATAGAATCGGCGAGGAAAGTAATATATGGCAAATAGTGACAAGAAGAAGGGACAGGATGATAGAACACCTCTTAAGACATCAGGGAATGACTTCCATGGTACAAGAGGGAGCTGTAGACGGTAAAACTGTAGAGCAAGACCAGACAGAGAATGGGATACATTCCGTGAATAAATGAGGACTTAGGTTGCAAGTGCTAATCTGAGATGAAGAACCTGGCTCAGGACAGTTATTCGTCGCGGTGCGTATCAAACCATTGAGAAGACTGATGACTCAAAAAAGGTGTGGTGATAGAAGAGATTTACAGGCCCGTTTCACTACTGACATAAGGTCCCAAAATTTTAGAGAAATTCATGTATTCTAGAATACTTTCCCGCCTGAGTAACAACAGTAGCCCCAGTAAATCACTGTTTGGATTTCAAAAGAGTTGCTCAATTGAGAATGGGATTTACACATTCACTCACAAAATTTAACTTGCACTAAGTAACTAAATAGCTCCGAGTGGTATTTTCTGTAACCCATCTAAGCCATTTGACTGTCAATCACAATATTCTCCTGGCTACACTGGGGCATTATGGAGCGGATGGTACAACCAACCAGACAGTAACGTCATATCTAATTAAAAGAAGGCAGTAAATTATACTTAACAATTCAACCAATGTAAGCAGGGGAGAGTCTTGTGACTGGGGTTTTATAAGGCTCAGTGCTAGGTCCACTACTGTTTCTCGTGTGTGTGAACGATCTGTTGCCTAACATATAACTAGTAGAATTGAAACACGTACATAGTAAATAATGTTCCGAAATTTATGATGAGTTATTTTGTGCAAATGTTGCCAGTCTCAATTTTAAAAAGCACAACACATTTAATTCTGTATATCTGGAGGTACTACACCAATGATAAGTGTAACACATGCTGAGAATATAATAATCAGGGTGGAATAGCCCAAAATTTTAGATGTTCACACTACTGTTTAAACTGCGAAAAGCACATTTTGGAACTCCTAAAACAACTTAGTTTAGCCACATTTGCTCTTAGAATCATTGCAAATCATGGGGAGAGACAAATCAGGGAGCTGGCATATTTTGCGTATTTTCATTCAACAATGTGAAATGGAATAATATTCTGGGCTAATTGTTCTTTAGTAAAGAAAGTGCTCATTGCTCAGAAATTTGCTGCAAGAATAATATGTGGTACCCACGCATGATAGTCTTGTAGACATGTATTTAGTTAGCAGTTAGTCATTTTACTACTGCTTGACAATATTTTTAACCCTCGTGAAATCTGTTGTAGATATGCCACTGCAGTTCAAAATGAAAATTGACTTATATAGTTACAATACTAAAAGAGAAAATGAGATTCATTACTCAACACTAGAGCTGCCTTTAGCACAAAAAGAGACGCATAATGCTGCCACCAAACTTTTTGAACACCTATCCAAGGATGTAAGCGCCGCCTGGCAAAGTTCTAATTTTGTAATGTGTTAAAAGATGATGGGTTAGAATTATTAACTGACAACAGCACCAAGGAAAAAGTTGTAGACGATCAGCATGTCGCGATTTTTACGCACACTACTGGCCATTAAAATTGCTACACCACGTAGATGACGTGCTACAGGCTCGAAATTTAACCGACAGGAAGAAGGTGCTGCGATATGCAAATGAGTAGCTTTTGAGAGCATTCACACAAGGTTGGCGCCGGTGGCGACACCTACAACGTGCTGACATGAGGAAAGTTTCCAACCGATTTCTCATACACAGACAGCAGTTGACCGGCGTTGCCTGGTGAAAAGTTGTGGTGGTGCCTCGTGTAAGGAGAAGCAATGCGTACCATCACGTTTCCGCCATTGCGGTTTATCCTATCGCGACATTGCTGCCCGCGTTGTTCGAGATCCAATGACTGTTAGCAGAATATGGCATCGGTGGGTTCAGGAGGGTAATACGGAACGCCGTGCTGGATCATAATGGGCTCGTATCACTAGCGGTCCAGATGACAGGCATCTTATCCGCATGGCTGTAACGGATCGTGCAGCCACGGCTCGATCCCTGAGTCAACAGATGGGGACGTTTGCAAGACAACAACCATCTCCTCGAACAGTTCGACGACGTTTGCAGCAGCATGGATTATCAGCTCGGAGACAATGGCTGCGGTTACCCTTGACGCTGCATCACAGACAGGAGCGCCTGCGATGGTGTACTCAACGACGAATCTGGATGCACGAATGGCAAAACGTCATTTTTTCGGATGAATCCAGGTTCTGTTTACACCATCGTGATGGTCGCATCCGTGTTTGGTGCCATCGCGGTGAACGCACATTGGAAGCGCGTATTCGTGATCGACATACTGCCGTATCACCCGGCGTGATGGTATGGGGTGCCATTGGTTACACGTCTCGGTCGCCTCTTGTTCGCACTGACGGCACTTTGAACAGTGGACGTTACATTTCAGATGTGTTACGACACGTGGCTCTACCCTTCATTCGATCCCTGCGAAGCCGTCCGCGGTGTCCGAGCTGTTCTATTCGCTTCAGTCCGGAACCGCGCGACTGCTACTGTCGCAGGTTCGAATCCTGCCTCGGGCATGGATGTTTGTGATGTCCTTAGGTTAGTTAGGTTTAAGTAGTTCTATGTTCTAGGGGACTGATGACCTTAGCAGTTAAGTCCCATAGTGCTCAGAGCCATTTGAACCAATTTTTTTTTTTATCCCTGCGAAACCCTACATTTCAGCAGGATAATACACGACCGCATGTTGCAGGTCCTTTACGGGCCTTTCTGGGTACAGAAAATGTTCGACTGCTGCCCTGGCCAGCACATTCTCCAGATCTCTCACCAATTGAAAACATCTGGTCAATGGTGGCCGAGCAACTGGCTCCTCACAATACGCCAATCACTACTGTTAATGAACTGTGGTATCGTGCTGAAGCTGCATGGGCAGCTGTACCTGTACACACCATCCAAACTCTGTTTAAGTCATTGCCCAGGCGTATCAAGGCCGTTATTACGGCCAGAGGTGGTTGTTGTGGGTACTGATTTCTCAGGATCTATGCACCCAGATTGCGTGAAAATGTAATCACATGTCAGTTTAGTATAATATATTTGTCCAATGAATACCCGTTTATCATTTGCATTTCTTCTTAGTGTAGCAATTTCATGGCCAGCAGTGTATGAATGTGTAAAATGACTTGTACCACACTATTACGATTAATCGTGCAGATGATCACGTCGGTGACGTGTGGAGAGCCTGTACATATAGGAGCTGTCGGCTGGAGCGGTAGACCTGAAGCTGCAGTCCCGCCGCAGGAATCAAGGCCACGACGACGCGACTCCCCGCCTATCAGGCTGGAAGCGCCCGGCCGCGCCTCGTCTGGGGCGCACCCCACTGTTCGTCACGCGGCCGGTTCGATAACGATTTCTGTTTTCCTCCCTGCTCCTCTATCCCCTGCATCAGCCGGAGAGAAAATCAAGGGAATTTTCAATTAAAGCGCAGGCGTGCCCGGCCCGATAAAAGAATAGGCGCCGCGCGGCTGATTGTCTTTATTAATGGCGAGCGTCGCATTCATTTGCATGTAATGCGCCGCGCAAGGAGGCTGCCTTCGCGGGACGGGCCGAGCCGCGCCAGCCACCTGCGTTGCGACGCCGGGCCACGCCGCTGTTGGGACCGACATCAGCTGATGGACGCCGCGGCGTGTCTTCTGACATTTGTACACAGCAGCAACAGTCCAGATCGCAGTTCAACCGAGACCGGTCTATAAACTGCTTTCCTCCTCACTTTACACTGGTGTCATGACACTTACTTCTCTGTACCTGTGCCTTCTACACCTGTCTTCTAAAATTATGGTAGAACAAATAAGCCCTCGGTCACAAATATTAAGTCAAAAGTTGACCAGGTTTCGACGCTACTACGAGCGTTCAAAAATGGTTAATGGCTCTGAGCACTATGGGACTTAACATCTGAGGTAATCAGTCCCCTAGAACTTAGAACTAATTAAACCAAACTAACCTAAGGACATCACACACATCCGTGCACGAGGTAGGATTCGAACCTGCGATCGTAGCAGTCCCGCGGTTCCAGACTGAAGCGCCTAGAACCGCTTGGCCACAACGGCCGCCTACTACGAGCGTCGTCTTCAGAATTAAACTAACTGATCTAAAACATAATAGGTATATTAGACATTAATAAACTAAAGTGTGTACTGACTGGAAAGAGATGCAGTACTTACAAGTCACATTCTAAAAAAAGAATCTAAGCCGGAAAGGCGACGTCATGAAAAGTTGTAAATAAAATAACATGGCGATCCGGTGAGGTCAGTTTTGTTGCAACCCGTGTACACTCAGGTACGTGTAGCCCTTAGCGGCTCGCCATGTTATCTTATTTACAACTTTTCATGACGTCGCCTTTCCGCCTTAGACCTTAGATAATTTTTTTTTTTTTTTTCTTTAAGAAGTGACTTGCAAGTACTGCATCTCTTTCCAGTCAGTACACACTTTAGTTTATTAACGTCTTATATACCTATTACGCTTTAGAACAGTTTAATTCTGAAGACGACGCTAGTAGTAGCGTCGAAACCTGGTCAGTTCTTGACTTAATATTTGTGACCGGGGGCTTATTTGGTCTAATATAATTCTGACACGGTCACTGAACCATAGCAGCTATGTTCGAAGTTTTGTCTTCTAAAGCGTTAAAAGTAACGAGAATGGAGACACAAACCCGGTTTTCTTTCCCACGGACGAAAATAAGTACTTCTCACACCTCTGTTTCTTTCTTTATTCAACGAGCAGTATTTAATGTTCTCCAGTTACCTTGCTATCGATTTCAAATCCACGTAGATTCAGGAACGTATGTAAACAAAAGTTTTTATTTTTTCTTTAATTTGCATCTTGGTTTGATGCGGTCCGCAACTGCTACCTCTTCTGTGTCAAATTCTTCATCTCAAGGCATCGCTTTCAACCGATGTGCTCGATTATTCGTTCTATACAATATACGTACGGTTTCAACGCTTTACGTACCAAGACGTATTAAATTGATAGTTCGTTAATTTTCCCACCTGTTAGCAACTGATTTCTTTGGAATTAGAATTACTCCATTCTTCTAGAAGTCTGAAGGTATTTCCCCTCTCTCATATAACGTGCGTACCAGGTGGCCGAGTTTTGTCATGGCTGTCTCTCCCAAGACTATCAGTAGTTTCTCCCCTACACTCGTAGCCTTGTTTCGACTTTATTCATCTAGGTCCATTTCTCTTTCTATATCACTTTCAAGTAAACCTCCCCTACACAGACCCTCTACATACTGCATCCATCTTTCTGGTTTCCCTTCTGTGCTTAGGTCTGGCTTTCCAATTAAGCTCTTGATATCCAGTTGCTTCTCTTTCCCCCAAAGACCTCTTTAGTTTTCCTGTAGGTGGTATCCATCTTTCCCCTAGTGAAATATGCTTCTAAATCCTTACGTTTGTCCTCTAGCCACGTCTTCTTGCACTGTGGAAGTTATTCCCTACTCCCTCCCATGTTTTAACGCAGGTCCTACCATCGTAGTCCTTCTACTCAGTGTTTTCCACTAAATCATTTCATGACTAGTCCTATGGACCAACTCTTGTCTATGCTGTTTATTTAATTTTCAACCGCCTCCAGCAGCGCCACATCTCAAGAGCTTCGATTTCTTTTTATTTTCAGCATTTTTCACTGTCCATGATCCACTTTCATACAATAGTTCCTAACGTACATTTTCACATACTGCTTCTTCAAATTAAGGCCCAGGTGTGGTAATGCAAGACACATTAATGACGAAAGCATGCTTCACTTAGTCTGTTTCTTGTACTGCCCCTCTTTGTTCCTCCAACATACCTTATTTTGCCCGAGGAGATAGAATTTCTTTATTTCTAGTGATACGTAGTAGTCTATATTTAACTGTCCAGAAATCATTATTTTATTTTTATTTCACTTCACTGACGACTGCAGCATCTATGTAAAGCCTTGCATTTCACTTTTGAGATTTCCTTACTTTCTTACCACGTTCAGAAATCTGACAGTAGAAAAGACAATGTAAATTGTCTCGGTCTAATAAAGATCATCCCATTTGACTTTGAAATCGATATCATCTAAACTAGAAAACATGCTATGTGGGTAAAGGCAATGAAATAAAATGACAGCAACAACAACTATTTACTTTACTTCGTTATTTATTTCTTTTTGGTTGATTATTTATTTAATTTGACCTGATTAGTCATTAGGCACTCTCTTATATTGGATCAAGGTTTCACACAGACAGAGCCCTTTTTACATCATAGTTTCTTTAAAAACTTAAAATTTTCGTATGGTATGAAAATGATATGCGCGGCTGAAACTGCAATGTCAGTGAATAATACTGTGAAGTAATAAAGTTAATGCCGGTAGTACCCAGACTACTGCACTTGCTGCCACCAATAGTGATAACAGTGTGGGGGGGGGGGGGGGGGGGGGTGCCCCAGGGATCAGTGTTGGAGCCACTCTCTATCCTTATTTATATAAATGATATACCCTCTAGTGTTACGGGTAACTCTAAAATATTTCTGTTTGCTAACGACACTAGCTTGGTAGTAAAGGATTTTATGTGCAACATTGGCCCTGTTTCAAATAGTCCATGGCATGTAGAAAATAAACTTACCCTAAATCACAGTAAGACTCAGTTTTTGCAGTTTCTAACACGCAGTTCAACAAAACCTAACGTTATACACTCCTGGAAATTGAAATAAGAACACCGTGAATTCATTGTCCCAGGAAGGGGAAACTTTATTGACACATTCCTGGGGTCAGATACATCACATGATCACACTGACAGAACCACAGGCACATAGACACAGGCAACAGAGCATGCACAATGTCGGCACTAGTACAGTGTATATCCACCTTTCGCAGCAATGCAGGCTGCTATTCTCCCATGGAGACGATCGTAGAGATGCTGGATGTAGTCCTGTGGAACGGCTTGCCATGCCATTTCCACCTGGCGCCTCAGTTGGACCAGCGTTCGTGCTGGACGTGCAGACCGCGTGAGACGACGCTTCATCCAGTCCCAAACATGCTCGATGGGGGACAGATCCGGAGATCTTGCTGGCCAGGGTAGTTGACTTACACCTTCTAGGGCACGTTGGGTGGCACGGGATACATGCGGACGTGCATTGTCCTGTTGGAACAGCAAGTTCCCTTGCCGGTCTAGGAATGGTAGAACGATGGGTTCGATGACGGTTTGGATGTACCGTGCACTATTCAGTGTCCCCTCGACGATCACCAGTGGTGTACGGCCAGTGTAGGAGATCGCTCCCCACACCATGATGCCGGGTGTTGGCCCTGTGTGCCTCGGTCGTATGCAGTCCTGATTGTGGCGCTCACCTGCACGGCGCCAAACACGCATACGACCATCATTGGCACCAAGACAGAAGCGACTCTCATCGCTGAAGACGACACGTCTCCATTCGTCCCTCCATTCACGCCTGTCGCGACACCACTGGAGGCGGGCTGCACGATGTTGGGGCGTGAGCGGAAGACGGCCTAACGGTGTGCGGGACCGTAGCCCAGCTTCATGGAGACGGTTGCGAATGGTCCTCGCCGATACCCCAGGAGCAACAGTGTCCCTAATTTGCTGGGAAGTGGCGGTGCGGTCCCCTACGGCACTGCGTAGGATCCTACGGTCTTGGCGTGCATCCGTGCGGTCCGGTCCCAGGTCGACGGGCACGTGCACCTTCCGCCGACCACTGGCGACAACATCGATGTACTGTGGAGACCTCACGCCCCACGTGTTGAGCAATTCGGCGGTACGTCCACCCGGCCTCCCGCATGCCCACTATACGCCCTCGCTCAAAGTCCGTCAACTGCACATACGGTTCACGTCCACGCTGTCGCGGCATGCTACCAGTGTTAAAGACTGCGATGGAGCTCCGTATGCCACTGCAAACTGGCTGACACTGACGGCGGCGGTGCACAAATGCTGCGCAGCTAGCGCCATTCGACGGCCAACACCGCGGTTCCTGGTGTGCCCGCTGTGCCGTGCGTGTGATCATTGCTTGTACAGCCCTCTCGCAATGTCCGGAGCAAGTATGGTGTGTCTGACACACCGGTGTCAATGTGTTCTTTTTTCCATTTCCAGGAGTGTAATTTCACAGAATGGGCATATGATTAGTGAAACTGAACAGTTCAAATTTCTAGGTTTTCAGATAGATAGTACACTGTTGTGGAAAGCACACATCCGGGATCTTGTTCAAAGCCTTAATGCTGCCATTTTTACTGTTCGAACGGTATCTGAAGTGAGTGATCGTTCGGCACGGAAATTAGTCTACTTTGCTTATTTCCATTCGTTTATGTCATATGGTATTATATTTTGGGGTAACTCTTCCCATTCTAAAATGATATTTTTGGCTCAGAAAAGAGCGGTTTAGGCAGTAAGCGGTGTAAGTTCACGAACCTCTTGTCGGCCACTGTTCACGAGTCTGGGTTACCCTTACTGTCATTTCTTGTTAACAATATTAGCTTATTCCCAAGATTCAGCAGATTTCACTCAATTAATACTCGGCAGAAATCAAACCTGCATTTGGATCGGACCTTCTTAACTCTTGTGCAGAAAGGTGTGCATTATATTGCTGAATCCATTTTCAATAATTACAAAATCTTAGCAGTAATCCACGCGCTTTCAAATCGAAACTGAAGAGCTTCCTCATGGGTCACTCCTTCTATTCTCTCGAGGAGTTCCTCGAAAAATTAAGCTGATTCTTCTTGTACTGTTAATTGCGTTTATTTAAACTTATGGATTGACTTTCTTTCGGTTTCATAATCATTTTATTTTTATCTGTTATTACTTTTATGTTGTAATTTAATGTACTGACATGTTCCGTGACCTTGGAGATTTGCTCCTCAATTTGGTCCTACGGAACCTGACACGTAAATAAGTAAATAAATAACAACAATAATGATAGTAACTTCCTGGCAGATTAAAACTGTGTGCCCGACCGTGACTCGAACTCGGGACCTTTGCCATTCGCGGGCACGTGCTCTACCATCTGAGCTACCGAAGCACGACTCACTACCGGTACTCACAGCTTTACTTCTGCCAGTATCTCGTCTCCTACCTTCCAAACTTTACAGAAGCTCTTTTGCGAACCTTGCAGAACTAGCACTCCTGAACGAAAGGATACTGCGGAGACATGTCTTAGCCACAGCCTGGGGGATGTTTCCAGAATGAGATTTTCACTCTGCAGCGGAGTGTGCGCTGATATGAAACTCGAGTCGGGCACACAGTTTTAATCTGCCAGGAAGTTTCATATCAGCGCACACTCCGCTGCAGAGTGAAAATCTCATTCTGGAAACATCACCCAGGCTGTGGCTAAGCCATGTCTCCGCAGTATCCTTTCTTTCAGGAGTGCTAGTTCTGCAAGGTTCGCAGAAGAGCTTCTGTAAAGTTTGGAAGGTAGGAGACGATATACTGGCAGAAGTAAAGCTGTGAGTAGCGGGCGTGAGTCGTGCTTCGGTAGCTCAGATGGTAGATCACTTGCACGCGAAAGGCAAAGGTCCCGAGTTCGAGTCTCCGTCAGGCACACAGTTTTAATCTGCCAGGAAGTTTCATATCAGTGCACACTCCGCTGCAGAGTGAAAATCTCATTCTGGAAATAATGATAGTGGCAGACATAAAAGGAATTTATAGGTGTATATAGATTTTTTTTTGATATAGTGAGTTCTGAAAAAGGAATTTTAAGGAGACTGCACCAGCTAGGAATAGCAAAGAAAAAGAGGAAGGTCTTCTTGGAGAGAAGGATACACAAAGATAACGATGGCGTACAAGGAGATTGGTAATCCTTATTGTTGCTATAGTAGGTATGTCATTAACTGCATTCTAAGTCTGGAAGTGTTTCATAAGGGCGTCCAGGTGAAGGAGGGATATGAGAGTGTTCGTTGATAAGACAGTGGAGAAGACAAAGGGTATGGAAGTCTCTGCACTTGTCTGCACGGAGGCACTGTAGCTGCACATATACCCAGGAAATACGGTCAAAGAGTAGAACTTCGCAGATGTAAGGAACACAGGCACTGATGACTAGTTACTGGCACCGATAGCTTTCCTAAGAATCGGTAATTGGAAATGTAAGTGTTTGTGCAAGTTTCTTTTTTGGGTAAAGAACGAACAGCTTTTTCCATTTTTGTAGTGCATGGCGAGATGCTGCTGTCTTCTTGTACATTGCATCTACGTGCACAGTCCAATTCAGATTTTCATCTATTATTACTCCTAGACTTTTTTCTGGAGGAGAGAAGTAGATATTTGTCCCGCTTATGTTTAAAGATTAAAGATACTAAGGGAATTCCCTGTGAAAAGTGTTACAAACTGATGCAACACTTCATTTGTCGTCCACCGTAAGCATACATGTTACAAGATGATGACAAGCACGGGGCAGTTACTACTCTTTCCAGGACTCGATACAGCTACGGACGTAGTTTCCAATTTATTTATTTCTTTTGACTATCCATGGCGGGGAATTTCTGTTGAATCTCTCGTATGAATTACTCATATTTTCTGATTGTTGTTGTTTTGCTAGTAGTAGTCTTTAATCTGAAGACTGGTTTGATGCAGATCTAGAAACTGGTCTATCCCGTACACACCTAGGGAGGTGGCGCAGTGGTTATCACATTGGACTCGCAACCGGGAGGACGACACATTGAATCCAGGTCTATTCTAATTGGACTATCCTAATTTAGGTTTTCCCTGATTTTCCAAAATCTATCCAGGAACATTCCGGGGCGATTCATTTGAAAAAGCGCTACCGATTAACTTTCCCATCCTTGAAACAATCCCAGTATGTGCTCCGTCTCTAGTGGCTTCGTTATCGACCGAACTTTAAACCCTAATCTTCCTTCTTTCCATTTTAACCGACACCATTATCTTCATTTCCGCATCCACACCAACTGGAACCTGTTTATTCCAGTCAAACATCATTCCACAAATTTCCCTATGTTGCCAAATTAACTATTGCTTGATACATAATTTGCGTGCTATCAACTTTTCCCTTATTTTAGTCACGCTATGCTACTCTAATGATTCAGACTTCATACAAACTGTGCTGCATATTTTTCGGGTCCATCTCTTCTAGAGGAAAGAATATAGGGGACAAGTGGCTTAGCCACAGGCTGAGGAATTGTTTCAGAATGTATATTTCACTCTGCAGGGGAGTATCCATATTGTTGCACGATATACTTTATTCTAGGATTGCTGGTACCGTCCTGTATTTGGAAGAGTTTCTAATGATTTTGATAAGTGAACCTAATGCCCACAATTTCGCTTGACTTAGTTCTAATCACTCCAGTATCTGTGTTTCATGTTTATTGACGTCCAGTTTATAATATGTTTTCAAGAGAGCATCATCCCGTTCATCTAATCTTCCGACTCACTTGCCGTCTCTTACAGAACTACAATGGCAATGGAACACATTAAAGTTTTGATTTCTACTCGTTGAACTTAATTTTCTCTTCTGAAAGTCTCCTCGTTGTGTTTAGATCATTTTATTCTACTACTAGAGTAGTAAAACTACCATTAGCTGTCATAAGTAAGCGTAGACTACGGTAGTTCTGATCGTAGCTGCCGGCATTTTGGCCGAGCTGTTCTAGGCGCTTCAATCTGTAACAGCGCGGCCGCTACGGTCGCAGATTCAAATCCTGCCTCGGATATTCTGATGTCCCCTTAGGTCCAGTTAGGTTTAAGTAGTTCTAACTTCTAGTAGGGGACTGATGACCTCAGATGTTAAGTCCCATAGTGCTCAGAGCCATTTAAACCCTTTTTTTCTAGTAGCTTTGATCAGCTGAGGTACTCATGTTACCTCTATGGTAGGTGTGTTGCGTACCTATTGGGCGTTATCACATAACGAGCGCTTTCTATTAAGCGATCAGTATCTTACACGTTCCCCTAGAAACCGGAAATGGTGAACTGTCTACAAACTAAGCGAGGATATACCTATAAATGGCCATGCAACTTTCCACAAAGTAAGTGCGGTCATGTGACTCGTGGAACATTTTTGTTCTACGTAGTTTTCCTTCTGTCTGTTACTTAAAAATAAAGAATACTTTTAACAAAATTGCAATTGTCAACATTTAATTTAGGTTTTATACTAAAATTGTTGATTTGCAACATGATAGAGAGATGTAGCAAAAATGAAGGAACGATACGGATTTATCGTATACTGCCAGAAAACGCCACTTCCTAATAAAATGTAGCCGGCCGAAATGGCCATGCGGTTCTAGGCGCTGCAGTTTGGGACCGTGAGACCGCTACGGTCGCGGGTTCGAATCCTGCCTCGGGCATGGATGTGTGTGATGTCCTTAGGTTAGTTAGGTTTAACTAGTTCTAAGTTCTAGGGGACTAATGACCTCAGAAGTTGAGTCCCATAGTGCTCAGAGCCTTTTGAACCATTTTGCACCTAATAAAATGTAAAATAAATAAAATCAAAATAAAAACGTATCGAAATTGCTTCAATACTTCATCGAAACTATATAAACGTATTCATAAAAAACTTTCGCAGTTGTCGATATTAGCAGGAAACTGTTGCGTTTGATCGTTATGAAGAATATTCTACTAAGTACAAAAGAACAATAATAATTATATGGATTTTCTATGTTTGTGCATGTAAACTGTAGGCTACTTGCATCGAAGGTAGCTGCTTTGATGACATAAAAGCACAGAAGTTCCTCGATCAACTAGATTTCATTACCTATAAAATTCACTAATAAATTTTAATGCTGTAAAATACACAATGGTCTAACACTAAATGGTGTGCGGTTCTAACTTTGTGCGAAACACACAATCAAGCAAACAAAAAACAAGAAGAAATAGTCGGTTCCCAGTTTCTCTCTTACAGATTCATGTACGTTTCTTTCTCTACCAACACTACCAATAGTACCGATAATTCTTCCATTTATTACTCCTGTACCAAAACTACCAGACTGTAGTATCGGTAGAGCACAACTCTATCTAGTACCCATCTAAGAAAGGACTGCAATCTAGGAGACTGTCAAGCAGTGTAGTTTAGTGTAATACTGCCCACGCTGGTGGCTAGAATCCTACCGTGTTCTTTCGGTGAGGTGTAGGCCTTGCGGGTGGCTGGACTTGGGGGCCGTCAGGCGCTGCGGCGACAGCAGCGGGTGTGCGCCGCTGGACCGGGCCGGGATGTGCCGGGCGGAGCTAATCGCCGCGGAGAGTGCAAAACTCTTGGCTTATCGCGCGGGCAGGCGCGCGCGGCTAATGCTCTTACGTCTTGTTTGCGGCCATTCATCAGGCTGCCGCGGCCGGCGGTAATCGAGTGACCGTATGCGGGCGCGCGGCCCGCGTGCTTTATCTGCGTCTTGGACTTGGACAGGTGCGCCGCCTTGGCGCCACTGTTTACCCGCGCATCCGGCCGGCCCTCAATTACGCCGACGGGTCAGCACTCTGCCGCGCCCACCCCGAGTTATCGCGCTGTCAGCCGCAGCGGCGCGCGTCACGCTGTGCGACCCCAACTTGACGGCTCTCCATTTGTTGCCGAAATTCTTGGTCGCCGTCCGCTACTTGCGGTAGGGGGTTTCATATGTGGACAAAATCCGTCAGCCTCTGCATGACCGGAAGCAGAGGCCAAAACGAAACTCGTCAAGCTTGAAAACTCTTGGATCTTTTACACGGTGAAACACATCGATCAAACACCTATGTAATTGACTTTTATTCCCACGTCAGTTACTTGCAGTTACCTATACTAAAGGATGAGGCTATTTGTATACAAGGGGGGGGGGGGGGGGGCTACAACGAAATGTAGACAAACTTGCAAATTATTAGTGCTTGGTGGAAAGAGTCGCAGCTGACACTAAAAACTAACAAGTGTAATAGAATGCGTGTAACAGGCGAAATGATCCATTAGCCTTTGACTGTGGTATCGATCACTGCACTCACGCCCACCCTTCAGATGTCAGACACTCAGATCGGTACCAAACGTTGTGTGTCGATGGAACATAAATCAAAACATCGATATATAGTTCGTGCTGGGTGCTGTCGCCCTCTAGAAGGTATGTAAACTGTAATTAAAAGTAACACCAGAACTACAAAGTGAGGACAAGTGTATCTGTGGGCTGTTTATCTGAAGGTCTCTCGTAGGTAAGGTGGTAGAGCGTCATTCATCATACTAGAAGTCTCGAATTCGATTCCCATTAATGACGATGTTTTCTTGTACCGTTCCGCGTGAAACTGTTATACGGGAGAATACTTTCCAGACGTGTAAAAGGACGTTTCGCATTTTGTGGCAATGTTCTTTAGGCAATCTGCTTTCATTTCGTTAGTTAAAAGTAGCAAACCCGAAGAGTATATTTGTAAAAATAGGTGCGGTGTTATCAATACAAATGCACTCTATAGGTTTGCTGCTTTCAACTAACGAAGCGAAAACAGACTACCAAAACAACAATGCTACAAGAAAAAAAAGACAGCCGTCAGTCGGGTCTGAACTTGGGACCTTCTGTATGACAACTTTTATTCCCACGTTAGTTATTTGCAGTTTTGTATTTTTTTAATTTTTAATTAATTAATTAATTAACCGCTACGGTCGCAGGTTCGAATCCTGCCTCGGGCGTGGATGTGTGTGATGTCCTTAGGTTAGTTAGGTTTAAGTAGTTCTAGGTTCTAGGAGACTGATGACCTCAGATGTTAAGTCCCATAGTGCTCAGAGCACTACGGTCGGAGGAAGGCAAAGGCAAACCACCTCCGCTAGGACCTTGCCTAGTACAGCGGTGCGGGTCTCTCGCATCGTCTCCTAAGCTTTGTGAAGGAGTATGGGACTTCATCATCATCACAGGATCACAAGGCTGCGCTCGCCATCTCTTCTGACACCTCAAACGGCAACTCGTACACATGGACCGCCACCGAGCGAGGTGGCGCAGTGGTTAGACACTGGACTCGCATTCGGGAGGACGACGGTTCAATCCCGCGTCCGGCCATCCTGATTTAGGTTTTCCGTGATTTCCCTAAATCAGTCCAGGCAAATGCCGGGATGGTTCCTCTGAAAGGGCACGGCCGACTTCCTTCCCCATCCTTCCCTAATCCGATGAGACCGATGACCACGCAGTCTGGTCTCCTTCCCCAAACCAACCAACCAACCACATGGACCGCCGTCTGGCCGGGACGTGCAAGTTCCACTTTCACAGGGCCAATGTGTCCATCCGAATACCTGAAGGTCGTTCGTCATTTTGAGAATCTTTTCACATGCCGCGTCATCCACCAGTTTCACGTAGACCACGATTCTCTATTAGGTCGTCATAATCGATGTGCACGTCATCTCACAAGTACTGTTCACTTTCTAATGCGTATCCGTTAGCAAAACTAAACTTCAGTGTCGACTTTCACCATGAATATGTTATGGTGCGTCGAAGGAAGTAAGCTGCACGGAGCCGGCGGTAAACCACAACACGGCGCGCGCTCTACCGCGGCCGGGTAAACAGGTCGTCCGAGCCGCTACCCTACCATTTGGCTATCCGATCACGACTCACTGCCAGAGCAAAAATTCCATATGAGTCAAACCTACTACTTGTACTTGTACATCCATTATGTATACTCCCGTAACAGGGAAGACATTTTATTTGAACGTTGCTTGCCCGGTGTCGGCGAATTAATATGATATTGCAGTGCCTGTGTTAATCCGAATAGCGTTAATAACTTACAATAATTCTAGGAATAGACAGCAGCTGATAGACGTGATATAAGTTAGTGAATTCAACACAATGTTTGTTCGGTTTGGCCACAGTTATCTTACTAGTGCGATTACTCGTGCGGTGACTTCATGAATAAGAAGCGGGTTACATTACTGCATGTTGAGCATGCTGCAATCGAGTCATAGCATCAGCCCGTAGTCATGAATACACTCTTAAGGGACTCTTGACACTGTGGACTTAAAATCTTGAAATGAGGGACGTATTCTAAAATGGAGAGCTCCTTTGTCTTATTCAACTATTATTCTTCTCTGATCCTCATCGATGCGTACCTCTGATATTCGGAACCTCACACAGTTTACGCTGAGGTGAAAAAAGCCATGGGATACCTCCTAAGATTGTGTCTGACCTCATTCTGCACGACGTATTGAAGCAGCTTGACGTGACGTGGTCAAAACAAGTCTTTGAAAGTCCCCAGCAGAAATATTGAGCCACGCTGTCGCTGCAGCCGCCCACAACAGCGAAGGAGTCACTGTACAGGATTTAGCGCAAGGACAGACCTCTCGATTATTTCCCACAAATGTCCGATGGAACTCCTTCTGAACGATCTGGGTGGCCAAATCATTCGCTCGAACTGTCTAAAATGTTGCTCATTGTCACCCATAAGAATTCCATCGTTGTGTGGGAACATGAAGTCTATGAATGGCTATAAATGGTCTCCAGGTAGCTCAGCACAACCATTCCCAGTCAACGATCGGTTTAGTTTGACCAGAGGACCCAGTCCATTCCATGTAAACACAGCCCGCACCATTATGGAGCCACCACCAGTTTTCACACGGCCTTGTTGACAACTTGGGTCCACGGCTTCGTGGTGTCTGTGTCACACTCGAAACTTATCATGTGCTCTTACCAACCAAAATCGAAACTCATCTGACAAGGCCACGGTTTTCCAGGCGTCTAGGGTCCAACCCTTCGCGTGAGATGACCGAAGTTAAGCGCTGTCGGGCGTGGTCGGCACTTGGATGGGTGACCATCGGGGCGGCCATGCGCTGTTGCCATTTTTCGGGACGACACGGCGGTCGGATGGTCCCGGTAGGTCACTCGTGGCCTGAAGACGGAGTGATAGGGCCAAACCCATGTGGTCACGAGCCCGGGAGAGGCGCTGTATGCGGTGTCGTGCTGTCAGCAGAGGCACTCGCGTCGGTCGTGTGCTGCCGTAGCCCATTAACGCCAGATTTCGCCGCAATGTCCAAACTGATGCGCTCGTCGTATGCCGCACGGCAATCTCTGCGGATTTCAGGCTGCTTTGCTTTCTGTTGACACTCACAATTCCATGCGAACGACGATGCTCTAGGTCGTTACGTGAGGGCCGTCGGGCACAATTTTGACATTGTGGACTTCGTAATATTGGATTCCCTAACAATTTCCGGAACAGAATGCTCCATGCATCTAGCGTCAAGCATTCCGCGTTGAAAGCCTGTTAATCCCGTAGTGCGCCATAGTCACGTTTTCACATGAATCAGCTGAGTACAAATGACAATTCCGCCAAGCCACTGCCCTTTTATACCTTGTGTCTGTGATAATACCACTATCCGTATGCATGCATATCGCTATCCGATGACTCAGTGTATATCCACATCTCGTGTTCTTTCACCACTTCTTTTGCTTTATCTTTTTCAATGACAGTAAGTAAATGAAAATATACTTCGAAACGTCGGCCTTTGCCACTGTTCACCTAATTTTTTACAATACTCTAAATGTGTATTACCTAAGAGGTGCAGCAGTGGCCACACAGGATAAAACCTTTGAACAAGTGGAGGAGAATCTCACAGGAGCCTTAACAGAACTTGCTACCTATTACGACGGCAATTATCTCAAACCAAACCCCAGTAAATCACAAGTATCCGCCTTCCATCTTAGGAGCAAACAAGCCAAACGGAAACTCCGAGTCATGTGGCAAGGGGAAGAGCTGAAACATACAAACAGCCCAAAATACCTGGGAGTAACATTGGACAGAGCACTTACTTTTAAGCAGCACTGTCACAACACTAAAAAAAAGGTCTGTGCCAGGAACAACATACTGCGGAAGCTAACAGGTTCATCGTGGGGAGCTCAACCACATGTTTTGCGCACCACAGGTCTGGTGCTGAGTATCTCAGCTGCGGAATATGCGGCGCCAGTTTGGAGGAACTCTGCCCACGCTAAGCAAGTTGACGTCGCCGTAAACGAAACTGTTCGTATTGCCACAGGATGCCTCAAACCAACTCCCACAGACATCATTTACCCCATCATAGGCATAGCACCACCCACTATCCGCAGACAAGTAGCCGCCGAGATCGAAAGATCAAAACAAAAGAATGATCGTCGACACCCGATGTATATGCACCGAAAACAACGTGTCCGGCTGAAATCCCGCAGGAGTTTCATGGAAACTACTGAAGAGCTCGCCACCAAGCCCGTCGCAAGGCGGCTATCTCTCTGGGAAGAAATGGTGCCACACTCCACAATGGAACTACTTGAGGAGGGATCTGCAGGATTTCAACTACCTTTTACAACTTGGAGGTCATTAAACCGGCTGCGCACTGGAGTAACTGGGTGCAAATCAAACCTATTTAAATGGGGTTACAGTGATAGCGATAGGGGTGAATGCGGAGCAATACAGGACTTTGACCACCTACTGATCTGCCCTGATATGTCTATAACATGCACTAAAGATGATATTTTGAAAGTCAATGACAAAGCAATCTACGTTGCTAATTACTGGGAAGGGAAGATATAATTGGTGCATCCGGACACGGAAGAAGAAGAACCTAAGAGGTGATCATAAGTGATAGCAAACGTAGCAGCAGCAGTGATGAGGTTAGAATTCTGGACAGTCTGAGAGTCTCTGGTCCCACAGCTGGCATGTGTTATTGATAAGAGATGCGGGACGGCCGATATTGATATGGATGGGAGGCTGGATGGGTGACGGAGTGGCCAGGGACAGGGACAGCTGGCCGCTGGATGGATGGGCCCGCAGGGAGGCGGCTGCCGCCCGGTGCTGAGAAAGGGAGCTCTGGCCGGGGGCGCCGTGGTGCCGACAGGGGCACTCCTGCTTCTTACGCTACGTACACGGCGAATTAACAGCTTCCCCATTTGCAGCCGTACAACTGTTATGGGAGCACATCGCTAGTATGTGGCTTCATAAGAGGTCCGGTTATTGATATAGTGTACTGGTAACAAGGTGGACTCTGTGTGCAGCTAAATGTATCGACCGCATGTACACAAAAAGTGAAGTAGTAATCACAACAAATGTTATGATTATACTACAGCGCATATTCACATATAGGTACCTTAAAGAACGCATCATTTATGCTACGAGTAATTCGCTGTTAGCTCAACATCACTTACATGGAGAGCGAACCGCTGCTAACCCAGTGCATACGATCGGGGAGAGAGTCTCACACATACAGTCCCACTTCAGGTTTTCAAATGTGCAGACCTACAGTTCCATAGAGGAGGTAACCCGTAACCAATCTATAGGGCTCTGCACCGATACAATCTAGGGAACACGACCGCACTAAAGTCTTCAGTAAATAAATGGTAAATGATCAACAGTGTGGCGCAGCAAACACAAGCAGACACTTTCGATCCATCTACCGATTATTCTTCACCGTTAGTATTCCAAGTGTTAAACGATCTTGTCAACTACACTGCTCAAAAGAATTAGGGAAACATGACTTCGGGCATCTGCCATACTCCATTAAGCAATTATTGAAGACTGAGTAAGTTACCAAATTATACCTTTATCTTTCACAAATTAGGGACATAAACATCATTGAAACTTCCTGGCAGATTAACACTGTGTGCCGGACCGAGACTCGTACTTGGGACCTTTGCCTTTCGCGGACAAGTGCTCTACCATCTGAGCTACCCAAGCATGACTCACGCCCCGCCCTCACAGGTTTACTTCTGACGGTATCTCGTCTCCTACCTTCCAAACTTTACAGAAGCTCTCCTTTGGAAGGTAGAAGACGAGATACCGGCAGAAGTAAACCTTTGAAGGCGGGGCGTGAGTCGTGCTTGGGTAGCTCCGATGGTAGAGCACTTGCCCGCGAAAAGCAATGGTCCCGAGTTCGAGTCTCGGACCGGTACACAGTTTTAATCTGCCAGGAAGCTTTATATCTTCCTGCAGAGTGAAAATCTCATCCTGGATAAACATCATTACATACTCAATCATTTAATGACAAGAACGTAAATGGTGGGCAGGTGTCTAAAACAAAGTGGAAACAATCAACTTCAAACTGAATGTTTTTAATTGGTCTTTCAGTGCTTCAATAACGTCCGTGCCTTGTGTGAGCGTTTATCACAGCCTCACACCTACGAGGAATTTTGTGTAGAAATATGCAGAGGTCACCTGCGGTACCTGTTCTCATTCTTCAATGAGAGCCCTTGAGAGTTCTTGGAGAGTCTCTGGTGGAAAAGGACGACTACGAACACGTCTGTAAAATATTTCCTACACATGGTCAATTAGGTTTAGCCCGGGACTCACCGCTGGCCATTCCGTTATCTCAAAGCTCAGGCTCCGCAACACGTCCCTGGCGAAGGCCGCCACATGGGCCCTGGGACTATCGTGCATGAGAAGGAATTCAGGGCAACCACAGTGAGCATCAGCCATCACATGGTGGAACAAGATCTGTTCGATGTAGTGTCTGGCGGTAATGCGACAATGAGCAGCAACAAGATCCGTACGGCTGTCAACACTGACGCCTCCCCAATTTATAAGAGAACTTTGGCCGGTACCACTCACGACGGCGTCTCCACACACCAACAGGCCGTCACCTTGCGTCAGAGGAAATCTGCAATCGCCCACTGATAACACGTTTCGTCAGTGAGAAAGTCGCCAGTTGACATGGGAAATGCGGAAATGAATATATTCTGTGCTTTAATAGGAGTTCCATTTACTCAATCATTACGTAAAGATTAGTTGGGTGGATAGTCACTGATTTTATTATGATTCTAGCACGATGAAGTGGGCTGACCATGTTGCTTCTCGTAAGCCGAGGATATGTTTGTGAACTAGCTGCTGATTTACTGAGTTCGCGTGGAATCCGAGTAACTGGCTTAAACTGTTTTCACTGTCGTTGATCCGGAATTGTTTCATGAAGTCAAGTGCTCTTGTTTACATTGGCCAATAATTACTTCTTATTGAAGCGTCTGCAGCCGGTCGCTGTGGCCGAGTGGTTCTAGGCGCTTCAGTCCAGAATGCGCTGCTGCTACGGTCGCAGGTTCGAATCCTGCCTCGGGCATGGATGTGTGTGATGTTCTTAGTTTAGTTAGGTTTAAGTCGTTCTAAGTCTAGGGGACTGATGACCTCAGACGTTAAGTCCCATAGTGCTCAGAGCCATTTGAACCATTTTTAAGCGTCTGCAAGTCATTCAAATTGTCGGTTTTTTAAGTTCGTATGAGAGAGAGCAATCATCTCTTGGCTTAATTCACAGACGGCTAAATTAAAAGATTAAAATTAAATCGGTTTTCCGTTTTTGCAAATTTTCTGTGCCTGTGTGCGTGGAGTTAGGTGTGTTTGTTGTCATTACTAACATCTTAACTGAGCGCTATGATGTCTTGTCTGTGGCTGGTGGTAACAGTTCTATGCTACAAGCATTGTAAGTCGTTCTAACCACAAGGGCCAAGACATGGACTATCGTACAGAGATATCCCGTAAGTGCACCGTTTGTAAAACTAATATCAACATTGTGGCGCATAAGACACCGCCCCCCCCCCCCTCCCGACCCTACCACATTGACGCACACCATAAGTTAAGTACTGTCTTTAATCCATTGGTCCTTAATGGATTTGCAAGGACCGTATTGTCGTTTAATTGATCGTCTTGAGTGATTTCTGGAGTCAGCTGTTTGTGAAATTATGGATTGTAATTATTTGTTTCAAGGAGAAAAGGTCATACCTGAAAATTCTTGGAATTCATTGTACATATTTTTTCTTGTTAATGTTATTTTACTGTGACCAATCAGAGTTGTAAAGTTAATAAAATTCTTTAACACTGGCTATCAGAGTTTGTTTAAAGTTTTCTGGTCTGATCATGTGTGTTCAAGTCTTGAATAACACTGACAATAAATCAGTTTTTAAGTTATGTTTGTAAAGCAGCTTGGCACCTTACCACTCCCCTCCCACTCCTACTATTTAAAATTTCGTCGCATCATTTGCAACAATCAGATTTTTCTGAGATAGTTGTCGAGAACGGAGCGTGGATGTGAATATCGCCCCACTTTGCGTTCACCCTGTGTCTTCGTGTCCCGACGGCACAAATTCCAAACTGAGTTTTGTAATGTGCTTGTCTCGCAACGCGGTAAATCGAAAAGGAAAAACGTCACAACGTCACTGAGGAATTCGTTGAACTTTATAAACCGCAATTTTATTTACGGTAAAAAGAGTGGGATGATCAATCAAAGAGAAAAGATAACAAGCTCACAGTGGCCAACGTGTTCCCTCCAGGTGAAGTCAAGGACACATTAGAATTTGAAACCGTCATCTGTACACTTCACATATAAGCCAAAATGTAGGTGACTTTTGTGATATAAGAGAAGTAACGCATTATTCTTTGCCCTGGATGATACTTTCTTTGTCTTCATAATACCGTAATGATTTATTCTTACCCATAAATCCGATCGGGAAGCATTTCAGTTTTCAGTCTCTGTTTCTTTTTGCAAAGTATGACAATGTTTTAGAAGGCTACAAGTCATATAATTATTATTGTAACGCAGATGTGGCATTTTTCTGTTATGCACCCATGCTACAACGTATGGTACTGCAGTGCATACGTATACTGTAGAGTTACCTACATAATGTAGCTACAGGTTAATGTTTAAATCTGACAACCAGATCTCAGCACTCAATGAGAGCTCACATACACCGTCCAGGCATCCTTTAAAGCGTGGAACAGATCATATAATGTGTCCTGCTTGTTTGCACCACAATCACACGCATCACTTTTACAATGGTAATATGGCAACTCTCGCCTGCCCCGTTCTGATGCAACTGATCAAACTTTGGAACTTACAAAGTTGGGTTTTCAGTTAGTTGTCATTTGGAGAGGAAGTTCGTTCCACCACTATTTTCACTTCTTAGTGTTATCGAAAACTTCCATCACCCTACGATGAATTGAACGTGGCTTGTGTGACGTCAGGTGTATACAGCTCGTGGATTCTAAAAATTACGATTTAGAAGGGAGCTGTTATGAGAACTTATTTGTTTAAGACTTTGCACCTTCTACATCTATCTTAATTGTATGTGCAATGTTCTCCAGTCGAGGAGCGATAAATTCAGCACCCGAATGGATAAGTGTAATTGCAACATTGCGTAGTGTATGCTTATTTCCTCCCCAGTTCTGTCATGCTACTTATTGTTGGATCATGCCTCATTCACAGTTTATGCCCAATCGTTAACTACTCACAATTGTTCCACGCTTTAGGCGTGGTTCACCAGACAAGTAAGTGCCGCGCACATTTATCCGCTCCTCCGCCCTCTTTTGACAAGCCATTGGCTTCTTATTCCTGAGGTCTTCAACCCTCATAGCACATCACATTTAATCTAAACTATGCTGTGGTCCAAAGACCGTAAACCCAAAGTACATCTGGTACCCCCCAGAGGCAGCATAATCTAAAGACAGTCGATTCCAGACGCAACAACGAATGAAAAACGTCGGCGTAGACACACCCTCAAAACTTCCTTAATCCGCCACTGGCGGAAGGTTACGTACGCCAAAGAGCAGCGCAGCTCAGCCTACTCTGCAAATCATGGGCTACGACGACAGCGTCATCTTACCAGCAGATCACGGTGTGATCTAACAGTGCTATTAGTCATAACTGTGAATCAAATTTTATAGTCAATTGTACTTTGAGATATGGGTACCATTCTGTATTGTTCCAAGTAATAACAGTTATACTGTTCAGCAGCAGTAACAAATACATAGTGAATTTCCTATGAACTTGGATTATATCGAAGGTAAGTATTCTACAGGGTGTCCGAAATGTCTTTCCCTGATTACATAAATTGATAACTCACGCTAGAAGTAAGATACAAATATGAAACTGGAATCTAATTGTTTACAAACCATCAAAGTTTTTTTCACACGTCAGTAAACTTCCACATGAGCACCCTTGGTAGCACGTAGCACATCTAGGCGATATTCAGTTTCCGTCCACACATTAGCCAACATCAGTGGAGGGATAGATTCAACGACTGTGGCTATTCGTTGCCGCAGGGTTTCAAGATCTGGTACAAATGTTCGGTTGACCTCGTCCTTGACATAATCCCATAAAAAGAAGTCTAATGGGGTTATGTCAGGAGAGTGTGGAGGCCAATCCGTTGGCCCATCACGACCAATCCATCGCCCAGGAAAGGTCATATCAAGATAGACACGGACGTCCAAGCCCCAATGAGGCGGTGTACCGTCTTGCTGAAATAAGACACCGGGGAGATACTGAAGCAGCTGAGGAACAGATTACAGTTGCAACATGTCCAGATACACTGTAGATGTGATAGTAGCCTCAGCGAAGAAGAATGGCCCGATAATTCGATCGTGCAACAGCGCGCACCAAACATTCGCCTTTGGACTGCCTCTGGTGCACTCCATGACCTCGCCAGGGGGCTGTGAACCCCAAATGCGCACGTTATGGCGATTCACTACCCCACTGACAAAAAAGGTCGCTTCGTCGGAAAAGGCAATTCGTCTGAGATAACCATCATCGTCCTCAATACGTGATAGCATTTCGACCGCAAAGTCATATCGACGTGTACTGTCATTGGGCAGCAATGGAAGTGGAAGTTTACTGGTGTGAGAAAAATACTTTGATAGTTTGTAAGCAATTAGACACCAGTTTCAAATTTGTATCTTACTTCTAGCCTGAGTTATCAATTTATGTAATCAGGGAAAGATTTTTCGGACACCCTGTACATTGTCATCTGATATGAGTGTTGTAATATCTGCTAATTCTCCTGCAGAAGTAAATCTAGGCTTATACGAAAACATAGCGTATGTTCTTACTGGCGTGTCAGAAGGTACATACACCACGTGGAATCTGAAACTGCGATACTTATTATGTAAATTGAAGGTTGATGTGGGGGAAAGGAAAAGAAAGGGCAAGATCTAATTGGATTATCCGCACCAAGATTTTATGCTGAATCAGCGGTGATGAGTGAAAATTTGTGACAAACCTTTTTTAACGCCAACACTTTCAGTATTCTGCAGACACTTCCTTCCCCTATCCCAACGTAGCGTGACAATTCGTTCACTGTGATGCGACTGTCAGCAGTCACCAATTCGTTAACTCTCTGCACGTTGTCTGGAGTGTGTGCAGTACGAGGCCTGCCGCTGCGAGGACAATCCTCAATATTGCCGTGCCCGCTTCCATCACGTAACTTGCTTGCCCACTAACTGTACTCCGATCGACAGCAGCATCTCCATACACCTTTTTCAACCTCTTGTGGATGTTTCCCCTTGTCTCGTTTTCACAGCACAGGAATTCTATGACAACACGTTGCTTCTGACGAACGTCAATTTTTTTTTTTTTCTTTATTGAATTTCAATTCCCCCCGAAGGAGGCGGGCTGGCAGCAGCTTAGTATGCCGCCCTTCAGCCGACAGATTTTGTGACAAAGATCAAGAGAACAGATAATAAAAAACAGGCGATAAAATCGGAGACTTAGAGAGTAACAAGGCGAAAAGAAATCGTGGAACTTAAAACAACAACACAGGGATGATGACGCTAATAAAAATGCATACGAAGCAGACAGGGAAAACAAGAGACAATTAAAAAACACGGCGACAGTCTGGATTCTGTTCGCAAAGGACATAAAATTCACACTTAGCGACAGCATGGTTTCTGTTCGCAACGCGAGAAAGACAAACAACACTGAATAGTCACTGGGACACTGCACTAAAAAGTTGGCAAATGTGACACCACAGTCGAGAGCAGGTGGGGGGAAACTGGACAGAAGATGGGAAAACAAAAAAGGGGGGAAAGGAGAGTAACAGCGAAGGGGGGAACCGGGAAAGGAGCTGAAGGAGGATGAGGACCCATAAGAGGGGTGGGGGGGCAGATGCGACAGGGAGTGGGGTAGGCAGAGGAGGGGAATACAAAAGGACTGGGGGGGAGAAGGGAGGTAGGGAGAGGTTTAGTGGGGAGAAAACAGGACGGAAGGGGGGGGAAGAGGGAGCCCAGGGAAAGGACAGAGGAAAGGAGGGGGATTGAGGATCAGAGTTGGTAGGAAGGATAAATGGAGGGAGAGAGGGCATCATCCGGGAGGGGGAGTTGACAGAAGCCACCTTGGGAAAGGAGATGGAGGGTGTAGAGATGGAGGGTAGGGGGGACAACGGTGAAGACGTGGCAGGGGGCGGGGATGGGAGAGGAGAGGAGCAACCAGGGGGTGAGGGGGTTCAAGGCGGCGGGAGGTGTAGAGGATGCGGATATGTTCGAGGAATAGGAGCAGATGGGGGAAAGGAATGAGATCATAGAGGATCCGCGTGGGGGACGGGAGGCGGATACGGAAGGCGAGGCGGAGTGCATGACGCTCAAGGATCTGGAGGGACTTATAGAATTTGGGGGGGGGGGCAGATATCCAGGCAGGACTGGCATAACAGAGGATGGGACGGATGAAGGATTTGTAGGTGTGGAGGATGGTAGAGGGGTGCAACCCCCATGTCCGGCCAGAGAGGAGTTTGAGGAGTCGGAGGCGGTTGTGGGCTTTGGATTGGATGGAGCGGAGAAGAGGTATCCAGGTGAGGTGACGGTCACGAACGTCAAGTGTAGCAGCGGTCTTGAAGACATGCTGTGACGGCGCCACTCACGGGAACAGGTTGAACTAAGTCTGAAAACAAATGTCAAGGATGTATCTACACACTGTAAAACTTTGACACATGCAGAATGAAAACTGTATTTTTACAAAAATAGTGTGCATTTGTTTTAGAGTGACCCTCGCACATTTTCTTTCGACTTCCAACGGGAATCTAAAATTAGCGATCATGAAAGACCTGGACAGGAACTACAGACAGGTGGCGCTAGGTGAGAATGTGAGTCGGCCGGGGGGCATGCCGAAATGGTCTGCGTATTTGCGATAAACACTGTGTCCATGTGGCACAGTGGCTAACCCGTCTACCTAGTAAGCAGGAGATCTTGGGCTGGAGTCCCAGTCCGCCACACATTTTCACTTGTCGCCTCTGCTTAAAGCCCCAGTGCAGTTGACATTATTGGAGCCTTCCCTTTTCTGTCCTTTCTCCCCCTCCACCTTCAATTTACATAAAATGTAGCATTGCTACGACACACCACATAAACCTTAGTATAAGCTGTACTGGAACTGAGGGTGATGCGATTTTCAGATCTGACAGACCGTCTTTCAGGGAGTCGCAGCGAAGACCGTCAGAGGCTGAAGTGGACCTAAGCGCCGGCGCTGGCAGGTAGCGTTGACCGCTCTGTTTGGGCAGAGTTTGGAGGGCCGGCCCACCTGCAATATAGCAACGCCGCGCCGTGCCGCTCTGAGCTGCGCTGCGCGGTGTGGTGCGGCGCAGCGGCACACGGCCTCGCCTCGCCTCGCCTCGCCTTTCTTTAATGAGAGCGGCGCAGCACAGCGCCGGCACCGAGCGAGCCCACTTATAGCCGTAATGAGGGCGCGCGCGGCCCTCCAAGTTGCGCCAACTTTCTGCAGCCGCGGCCGCGGCTCGCCACATATAACTTGCCGTATTGCGGCCCTCCTCCTTCCGTGGCCAGCAAGATTGCCCCCTAGCAATAAATGCCGGCGGCCCGCGTCATTCCTGCCATATTGCGTCCACTGCCGACGATCCGCTGTCAGCGCAGCCGCCTGCCCGAATTTTAGCGCCGCTCGGGGATAATTTGGACAACGTCTTAATCTTCTGTCGTTGTCCTCGAGATTACTGTGCTCCGTGGATAATAAAAGTCGACATAACGGAAGGGAGCTCACGCTAGCTCCAGTGCACTGCTGTGACAATGTAGCTGAGACAACGTATATCGTCCGCAGCTCGTGATCGCGCGGTCGCGTTCTCGCTTCCCGAGCACGGGGTCCCGGGTTAGATTCCCGGCGGGATCAGGAATTTTCACCTGCTTCGAGATGACTGAGTTGTGCTCATCATTTCATCATCATTTCTGTAAGAGACAAATTTGGACTGAGCAAAGGTTGGGAATGTGTACGTGCGCTGATAACAGCGCAGGTGAGCGCCCCACAAAACCAAATATCAACAACGTGTATCAGACTGTGCCTTCAGACGAACTACACAGATCAGCCAGAACTTTACGACCACCGACCTCGTGATATAAACCCGTCCAGGCGATAGTAGCGTCACCTGGCGAGGAACGACTACTAGTCAGACTATCGCACGGTGCATGAAGTATGAATGAGCGCGCTGCCTGTATGTAGAATAGGGAAGGCGCGCGATCTACCCGATTTTGGCCGAGGCTGTCCCGGAGGCTCGGTACGAACATTTTGGAAACTGCATGACTTCTCGGGTATACGAGGAATGCTGTAGTGAGTGTCTTCAACACGTGGCGAATCCAAGGTGAAACCACGTTCAGACGTTGTGGGCTTGAGCGGCCACCCCTCATTACAGTCAGGCTGGGCAGACTGGTGAAACGGGACAGACGATAAATTGTGGTGGAACCGACGTCAGACTTCAACACTGAGCTGAGTAGAGGTGTGTCTGAACACACAGTGCACCGAACACTTTTATCGATGGGTGTCCGCAGGCGATGAGCCATGAATTGGCAAATGTTAACACCAAGACGTTCCCAACTACAACATATACTATTGGCCATTGAAATTGCTACACCAAGAAGAAATGCAGGTGATAAACGGGTATTCATTGCACAAATATATTATACTAGAACTGACATGTGATTACATTTTCACGCAATTTGGGTGCATAGATCCTGAGAAATTAGTACCCATAACAACCACATCTGGCCGTAATAACGGCCTTGATACGCCTGGGCATTGAGTCAAACAGAGTTTGGATGGCGTGTACAGGTACAGCTGCCCATGCAGCTTCAACACGATACCACAGTTCATCAAGAGTAGTGAGCGGGGTATTGTAACGAGCCAGTTGCTCGGCCACCATTGATCAGACGTTTTCAGTTGGTGAGAAATCTGCAGAATGTGCTGGCCAGGGCAGCAGTCGAACACTTTCTGTATCCAGAAAGTCCCGTACAGGACCTGCAACATGCGGTTGTGCATAATCCTGCTGAAATGTAGGGTTTCACAGGGATCGAATGAAGGGTAGAGCCACGGGTCGTAACATATGTAATGTAACGTCCACTGTTCAAAGTGCCGTCAATGAGGTGACCGAAACGTGCAACCAATGGCACCGCATACCATCACGCAGGGTGATACGCCAGTATGGCGATGACGAATACACGCATGCAATGTGTGTTCACCGCGATGATGCGAGCATCATGATGCTGTAAACAGAACCTGGGTTCATCCGAAAAAGTGACGTTTTGCCATTCGTGCACCCAGGTTCGTCTTTGAGTACACCATCGCAGGCGCTCCTGTCTGCGATGCGGTGTCAAGGGTAACCGCAGCCTTGGTCTCCGAGTTGATAGTCCATGCTGGTGCAAACGTCGTCGAACTGTTCGTGCAGATGATTGTTGTCTTGCAAACGCCCCCATCTCAGGGATCGAGACGTGGCTACACAATCCGTACAGCCATGCGGATAAGATGCCTGTCATGTCGACTTCTAGTGATACGAGGCCGTTGGGATCCAGCACGGCGTTCCGTATTACCTTCCTGAACCCACAGATTCCATATTCTGCTAACAGTCATTGGATCTCGACCAACGCAAGCAGCAGTGTCGTGATACGATAAACCGCAATCACGATAGGCTACAATCCGACATTTATCAAAGTCGGAAACGTGATGGTACGCATTTCTCCTCTTTACACGAGGCATCACAACAAAGTTTTACCAGGCATCGCCGGTGAACTGCTGTTTGTGTATGAGAAACCGGTTGTTAACTTTCCTCATGTCAGCACATTGTACGTGTCGCCACCAGCGCCAACCTTACGTGAATGTTCTGAAAAGCTAATCATTTGCGTATCACAGCATCCTCTTCCTGTCGGTTAAATTTCGCGTCGATAGCACGTAATCTTCGTGGTGTAGCAATTTTAATGGCCAGTAGTGTATACGACCACGTGACCATCGGCACTGTACGGTGGCGCAGTGGCAAAGCGTTCCATGATCTGATGAATCCTGATATCTTCTTCGTCATGCTCATCGGACGACGCGAACCCATCATCTTCCAGGGGAACTGCTTTTTACCACCTGTACTGTGGGACGGAGACAAGCTGGCAGCGGTTCCATTGTGCTCTGGGAAACATTCAAGTGTGAATCCATGCGTTGCGCGGATCTAGTACAATGAACCATAATGGTCAAGGAGTATGATGCACTGTTTGCAGGCCATGTACACCATTTCATGACGATCATGCTTCCTGAAGGCAGTGGCATTTTTTCAACAAGTTAATGCGCCATGTCACAAGGCCAGGAGTGTGATGGAGTGGTTCGAGGAACACAGCGGCGAGTTCCAATTGTTCCAGTTGATGTGCTGGCTCCCTAACTCACCAGATCTCAACCCGATGGAACACATCTGGGATGTGACTGAACGTGGCGCCAGAGCTAATCTCCCCCCCCCCCCCCCCCTCCCCGGAATTTACGGGAATAAGGTGATTTCTATGAGCAGATGTGGTGCCAACTCCCTCGAGCGACCTAACAAGGCCTCACTGCTTCCATGCCACGAAGCGTCGCCGCTATTATCGGTGGCAAATGTAACATTGAGGCTAGTGCGTAGGTGCTTATAATGTTCTGGCTGATCAGTGTATAACTAATCATTCTGGCAGACAGAAGTCGTCAGTGCGTACCTGAGAACGGAGAGCTACGAGGTGTGGCTAGAAAAAAAAACCGGACTAGTACTGGTGAAACAATAAAACGAATGCAATAAGGCTGAAAGTCGCGTGGCCTGTCACGTGACTCTCGCTCCGCCTACTGCTCGAGTTTCATCTGCCTCCTGCACTCAGTCTGCCCGTGGCGTCTGTTTTAAGTAGTTGACGTTTTGTCTGTGCGTCGGAAAATGTTGAGTGTACAGAAAGAACAGCGTGTTAACATCAAATTTTGTTTCAAACTAGGAAAATCTGCAAGTGAAACGTTTGTAATGTTACAACAAGTGTACGGCGATGATTGTTTATCGCGAACACAAGTGTTTGAGTGGTTTAAACGATTTAAAGATGGCCGCGAAGACACCAGTGATGACACTCGCACTGGCAGACCATTGTCAGCAAAAACTGATGCAAACATTGATTGGGTACGAGAGGGACAAACAGTGAATCAGCATTACTACATTAGCGTCCTGGCTACCCTACGTGAGCGAGTACGGAGAAAACGGAACGATTTGTGGAGAAAAAAGTCATGGATCCTTCACCAAGACAATGCCCCAGCTCACAGTGCGTTGTCAGTGAAGACGTTTTTGGCAAAACACAACATTCCCATTTTAGATCATCCACCCTACTCACCTGATTTGGCCCCATGTGACTTTTTTCTTTTCCCTAAAGTCAAGTCAGCTTTGAAAGGAACTAGATTTGAGACTGTTGAAGCAGTAAAAGAAAAAGCGACGGAAGTAATGTATGGACTTACCGAAAATGATCTGCAGCATTGCTATGATCAGTGGAAAATTCGTATGGAGCGGTGTAGAGACCGAGGAGGAGAGTACATTGAAGGAGATAACATGAAATTGTAAATAATTGTAAATAAATGTTTTTTCCAGCATCAGTCCGGTTTTTTTCTAGCCGCACCTCGTACACGGTTAACACAATGCACCAGCTCGGATGTGTGCTATTATGTTGAGCGACGAGCATGCGTTGCAGGTCTGTAACGAGAACAATGGACGCTGGGTTAGGTGTGGCTTCAAGGATGAACACAGGAGACATTTAATTTACTTGTTTATCGATGTTACAAACTAAACCTACTGTTCTGTTATCTGATGTAAGGTGTATAATACATATTATTTCCAAAATGTATTTGAATTGTACAGCGGAATGTGCACTGATATGAAACTTTCTTGCAAGTTAAAACTCTTTGCCACTTGGGACTCGAACACGGACGATTTAACTCAGATATGTTCACTTCTAAATTTCAGTACCCATACATTTGTGGCGAAACTGACAACTGCTGTCACAGTGGTATACTTTAAAGACAGATATTGATCGAAGGTATTCATTTGTAAACAGTCTTGCAATTTTCCGCATAGCTTTTCCTGTTGTGAGACCTGCGTCCTTAATATGCACCACGGTATTTAGCTTTCCGACAGTAATATTGTGCAAGTCATGTATCTTCGAATGCACACACTCTTTAGGTGTCAAGCGGAATTTCTCACCAGCTAGCTGCTTCACTTCGAGCAACTGTAACGATTTGCAATGAGACGGAACAAGTTCTCGGATAGAGGGCGGATACTGGCAGTGTCCCACTCAGAAGAGCCGTCCCGGCATTAACCTCAAACAGTATGGGGAGGTCAGAAGGAGCCTTTGTCTCAGGTAGAGATTCAAACCGTCGTCTTTCCATATGCGACAGCAGCGTCTTAACAGGTGAGGCAAATCGCTCAGCATAAATCTATGCTGACATCCAAGGACAGAAAGAAAACAAAGACAAAGAAAAACACGATGAATCAAATATAATAATAACGAGTACCTAATGCTAAACACCATTTTCTGGCATTAACGTGCCAGTTCGAAGACGTCTAAAATTAGCGTGTTGATCCCTTGAACAATTTGAACTCATCTTTTGTATCTTATCACATTATCATCTCATTTTCTGCTTTCGTTCCTTGTAAGTGTTGAATTCTTCTTTCCATGGCGCGGATCAGAAGTTCATTCAAACCACTACAGTAGCCCGGTACCTGCGACCACTTGTTCCAGGTCGTCATTTTCGAGCAGTATCGACCATTTCCGCTATTTGCAGGACCCCGAGGGTAATGCTTTTTTATCATGCTATTCAGGAGGCCTCACTGCTAACAATTTTTTGTGGTTTTCGAGAGTCCCGCGTAAAATCGCGTACGCTCCACCCACATTTCGTGGTGCTATACGACCACCTAATTTACCTATTTGGTAAAGCAGGCTCTGCAGGTGATTTAACGGAACAAGAAGTACCTGTCTCAGAGACTATGCTGGGTATGGCCACAAGCCACATCATAGAGAGTGGCGGAGAGTTCTTTGTACATCTTAATGTCACCTCTCCCCTTTCCTCTTCCAGTCATGGATAGTGCCAAGGAAGAATAGACGTCATTTCGAAT
The DNA here is from genome assembly GCF_021461395.2 of Schistocerca americana. NCBI lineage: Eukaryota > Metazoa > Arthropoda > Insecta > Orthoptera > Acrididae > Schistocerca > Schistocerca americana. Next base: position 178,000,772 of record NC_060119.1, on the reverse strand, counting down.
CCCTCCATTTTACATTATTTGTCTTTCTGAGACATATGCGTAGGCGGAACAAAATGATTGACTCTTGTAGCAACGAGCGTTCTCAGAATTTTAAGAATAATTCTTACCGTGATGCACAACGCCTCTCTTGTAGCGTCTGCCAGAGGAGTTGGCCGAGCACCTCCGTAACGCTCTCCACCTTATTAAACGGACCTGTGGCGAAACGGTTTTATCTTCTTTGAGTCACCTCGATTGCCTCTGTCAATCCTATCTGGTAAGGTCCCCATACTGACCAGCAATATTCAACTATCGCTCGAATGGTGTTTTGTAAAATACCTACTTTGTGTGTGGGCAATTTTTTTGACGATTTCTCTAATAGCTATCAATCTACATTTTCTATAACTGATGGTATGTTGTCGTTTCACATTAAATCGCTCCTTAATCTTTACTTAATCTAGCTTCTTCCAGTGGTCCTCCGGCATTCGTGTCATTAAACAACAATATATCTTTCCGCTTCATTATGTGCATTAAAAATTGCAAATTTGTGGTAAGTTCCCATGGGATCAAACTGCTGAGTCATCTGTCCCTAGGTTTACACACTAGTTAATCTAACTAACATACGCTAATGCCGAGGGAGGACGGGAGCAGCCGCGCGAACCGTGGCAACTTGCCCCTGACCGCGGCAATGTGCACTATGTTACTTCCTCTACATACAACGTTATCATTACGGTATCTTCCGTGAACAACATAATGGCACTGCTTCAGGGCCTCGGGCATGGATGTGATGATAGGTTAGTTAGGTTTAAGTAGTTCTAAGTCTAGGGGACTGATGAACTCAGATGTTAAGTTCCATAGTGCTTAGAGCCATTTGAACCATAATGCCACTTCCTGCGCTAGCCACTAGATCATTTATAAATATTATGGACAGTAACTTCCTTGGGTCGTGGCTGAAGTACGTTTATGTCCGAATATTTTTCTGTATGGGTCTCAGCTTCTGGTGGTAGTTATCTACTAGGCTGTAGAGATGATAACTAGCTGAAACAGATGTTTGCCGAAAACTAGTAGTTGGAGAAGGGTAGTGAAACGAAAGTAAATTGTATTGTTTTGGTGTTAAATAAATTGCTTCGTTTTATATGGAAATTTGGCTGTTTTACCTCAGAACTCTGATTCCGAGACTCCTGTTTAGTAAGATATTTCCAAGACACACACACACACACACACACACACACACACACACACACACACACACACACATACACATACAGAAGAAAGCCACTCACACCAGCACACAAACAAACACATACAAAATAAAAAAATAATTCCAGTCCCCGGTTCAGACCGAGGATTTCGTCAGGTTTCCCTTCGTTGTAAGGCAAATGCTGAAACTGCTATAATACTTTCTCCATTACTACCTATTGGGATTACCCGCTACCAGCTCGCCCGGTGTTTGAATGACAAGAACCGATGTTCTTCGGTGTGTCATATCACAAGCAATCATCATGGCAGAGATTGAGAATTACAGCAAAACAAATCAGGAAATTGATCTACGTCAATCAACCGATGTTACCCTTCCAGTGGGGAATGAGGGGGGGGGGGGGGCATTTACATCGCGGAGCAAACTCTCGGGCACGCCACGACTCGACCCGCCTGGAGGATGTGAGCGGCGGCAGGGGATATTTCTTTCGCGACGGGGAAGGAAGAGGAAGTACTTCAACGTGGAAACCTCACATAAGGATCTTGGCAACGAATTCTAGCAAGAAGATAAACTTCCATATACGACCAAAGCAGAAGGCGTTTAATTTAAAACTCCCTAACACTGGCTTCCTTTCCTCGAATGACCAACAACACAGCATTTCAATAAAAATTCTTTGCAGTTAAACATGAAAAAATGAACCAAAAGAATTTTATACTGTACAGCATCAAGAAAAACTCCTCGTTGAAACATAAAGTCTACGAAACACATTACTTTTAATTTTCTACAGCATGTACGTCTTCGTAAAACAAATGTGTGTAGGTTACTTATAATTTCTATAATTTCTTTTGTTTCTTTTTATCGTTAAACGTCACAATAGATTCTGAATGGCAGTAGAACTATATCATTGTTTGGTAAAACCGTTGTATTACTTCAAGATGATGTTCTAACAGTGGCCACCATACTACTCTAGTAAAAAAGAGCTGTTGTTATTATAATCGAACGTTAATTCAACAGCAGCTGAGAATTCTACTTCTCTACTGAGCAGGACTCGCGATAACTTCAGTGACAGGGGATGAGTTACGATAACCATAGCGTCGTTCCACTGTGAAACATATACCCAGCATCCTGCTCGTAAAATACCCTCACATGCAGGTCATCAAAGGCTCGTTGCATTTCTTCCGTGTTCCAGGAATTACATTTTATCATCTTGAATGTGTATACAAAACACTGCATTAAAAAAAAAAAAAAAAAAAAAAAAAAAAACATTGGAGCGAACTGTTGTAGGTCAGATATTTACTTGATTCTATTATAAATTGCCCACTCATGAAGCGAATAAGAGGCTTTCAATAGTCTTCTCAAAGTGGAGAAAAAATGTACAATAAATTTGTATCAAAGCTGAAATAGAAAGGAAAAGAATCCATTTATCCATATCCGGAACTCAATGAAAAGTTTCCGGTCCTAATCAGTCACTTTCAACGGGACTGCAGCCCCACGATGTCCTTGGCGTAGGACTGAAACACCCAGGCGGTGGCAGCAGTATCAGACGTTGTCAACAACGTCATCTTGTTGTTCACTGCACTGCAAGCTATCGTTTTTGACAGTGAAATTTGAGGGAATCAACTCACCAAGAGTGGGAGTGGTTTCAATGACGCCTTTTATGCCACCCCCTGAGGCCTCTTCGTCTCAATTTTGAACGCGTCTGAAATGTTTTCCTCGGCCACCCGTAAGAAAACCGCGCGACTTCAACAGTGAGAGTCGCGGTTCTGACATCCATTGCAAAGGCGCAGAAAGAGAGGCAATGTGGTTAAAACGGGCTGCGACGACCTTCCCATCGTGTGACACATTCACTGTGGTGCTGGGCACAATTATGGTGAACTTTGGTGCCAATGAGACATCACTAACATACCTTACAGCTCACATGAACTTCTTAGCTCTGTCTATGTTTCGACATCATGCTACATGAAGCGTCGCTGAATCCAAGGTCATGTCGGAGGGCGGCAAGCTTCTGCGCCATTACAGAGAAAGTTATAGACACTTTTGAGTCAAATTTCAAACTTATACCTTGGAATGAAATACAATTCCTCCGTTTCGAAAAGGTGAGATTTTCATTTATTGGACAGTATCGTATTCTAACACCAGAAGCTGACAGACAGTACTCGAAGGGGTATGCCATAACCAGACATCAGGTGGGTACTAATGGAAGAGTGCAGTTATCGTGTCAGTTAATGGTTTTAAGACACACTTGGCGCCTAAAATATGTCCGTGGGATATTAACCTACGTGAAATACTGTTATTACTGTGTTTGAGCTATGTATATTATTGGGTGTAGAAAAATTTCCGCTACCAGTCACAATAAAAGATTATTTATTCGTCACATGACCGGTTCGTGGATGGTGAGTGGTCTTATGGCAGAATGGCTGGGCTCTATCAATGCCAGAATGAATAAGGAAAATCGCCAAGTTCTCCTTTTCCTAGACAATGCTACCTGCCACCCGAAAGTAACGTTATCAAACGTGAAATTGGTTTGGTTCCCTCCAGGTCCAACCAGCCTCACACAAACCATGGACAACCAGGTATTTACACAGTCAGGTGTCATTATAGGCGGTTACTAATGCGATCTCTTATTATTAGTGTTGAAGCAGCCGAAAATGCTTTGGCTCATGCACGGTCACTTTCTCTCCTGGATGCAATAAATTGGATTCGCTTGGCAGTAAAGGAAATAAAACCCTAAACTGTCACCAAGTGCTTCAACAAGGCGGGGTTTGGGGGTCAAGAACAAGATGCTTCTGTGGCCATCGAAGTTCAAAAAAATGCAGTAACAATTGCTGAATTAATGAAAATGCTAAACATTTCACGTAGTCCAGATGATTACATTCGAAGTGATGACTTTCTGTCAACTCACTCCACTCTTACTTCAGCAACAGAGAAAATAGAAATCCGCAACACAAAGGATGAGGAAGAAGAAACAAAGGAAGAGGAAGAGGAGAAAAATGATGTACCTAGAAATATTAATTCACCTGAAGAAGCCATTGCATGCATAACTGATGTTATGCAGTTTGTAGCAACACGAATTCTCCCAACTTCTTGGAACTATTCTATGGTGCAAAAAATTGCCTAGAAAAAATTTTTGAACAGGAAATTAAAACAAATTTCACTCCTTGATATATGGCGAAAAAAGTGAAATGTAAAGCAAATAATCTTGGGAATAATATGCATGTACATACAACAATAAACTAATTTAGAGTTCGAGTATAAATATAGAAATGCTGTGTTATTCATCATTTAGTGTAAATAGTCCAGTGATCTATTGTCCAATATACAGTAAATGAACGTTCACATGCTTGAGTGAAGGTATGTAAGTAGAGTATGTGCATAATTAAAAATTTTTGCTGTACTTTTGTTCATGATACCTGACAAATTTTATTTAGCCCAATGAGTTTCGTATAATCTTGAAAACTTCCAACTTTAAAAATTATTTTTCTCCCGACGATTCCTTTTGAGCAAGTTTTACTGTATTTTACTTTCAAGTGAACAATCTGATCTGGAAAAATTATTTTCTCTGTGGTTAATGTAAATATCTGCAAGTGTTCCTGCCAAACTACTGCCCATTGCAAGACCATCTTCTTTTTTACAAATTTTTGTTATTAAAAGTACAATAATTGTGTGACAAGATTGGTTCTAGCAGTTCAGTGAGTTCACATATCTAAGCCTTGGACTTCTTTGTGTGTTTTAATAAGTTGTTTTTAATTATCTGAATAGTGTCACGTATAGGAATGTTGGTGTAAAGGTTTACTATGTCCACTGAAGCAAATTTGGCACACTCTGGTACTGGTAAGTCTTTCATTTGTTCAATAAGTTCATAGCTATTTTTAACTGAAAAATTGTTTTCATAGGTGTAAAAGCTACTGAGAATGTCTTTACGTTTCTTGCTGATAAACTATTCTGGACTGTTTCTTGAGTTGGTTATGAGGCGTATAGGACAATTTTCTTTATGAATCTTTGTTTGCGTACGTAGTTTTGGTGTTGATGGGTTCATGACAAGACTTTTAGAACATCAGACTCAGATAACAGGAAGTCAGAAGATTGAATTTTGTTGATATATTCAGATTCACACATAACAACAACTGAGTGCCTCTTATCAGATTTGACTACCAGAGCCTTGTTGCATATAATTTTCTCTAAATGTTCCTGAGCGGTTTGGAGTCACAGTTATGTGATTTTTGGTTTTGTAAGTTTTTGTGTATAATATTCTTAACTTGCAGCCCAATACTAATCTTTTCATTATCATTTATTTTAAGTGAGTCACATGCCATTTTAGAGTAGACAGTTAATTCTTTGGTATTGTAGTCAGTGAGTATTGGTGGGATATTTTGTTTGAGACCCTTCTCAAGTAATTGAGTTTCATTTCTGTCAAATGTGATGGTGGTTGAATTAATCACTGTATTGTAAAACCTTTTTTCTGGTGTGGAAGGAAATTCTAGTTGTTGCATTTTGTTAGGACTGAGAGCAAGTAATTTCTGATTACGTCTAGTTGCACAACTAGTTGTTATTTGCACGCTTGTTCATTAATGTTATCTACAATACACATAAATTGCATTGGTGTCCAGGAGTTACTTAGTGCCAAGTGGTGTTTGAGCATTTGTTTGTTGTGGGCATCTTTACATTTGTATAAGGATTTGATTTCAGTTTTTAACCAAACAGTTTGATATTTTCACTTTGCTATTTCCGCTGACTTAGTATGGATCCTAGCATTAATTTTAATGTAGTTCGGTATTAGTTTAGAGAAAATGCTGTTTTTGTTAAATGTGATTGCTTAAATGATCTTCATCATCTTGATTTTACATGTTCTGAACGCATTGATGGTTATTAATACCTTGCTATGTAACATTAAGTGACTTTTATCCATATTTAATGCTGCAGAATTCCGTAAATGTTCCTTTATAGGGTGTAGAAGAGATTCCACTACCAGTCGCAATAAAAGATTCGTCACACGACCGGTTTCATGCTTGTGCCCATCCTCAGGTGTTTATACATTCATCTACATGTTTGTATTGCTGGAGATCACTCTTTAAATACAAATAAAATTATTTGATGGTGACTAAACAGATATAAGTCGAGCAATTGTAAGTGGTAAGGAGTCATGCGTCGAAAATATATCTGTACTTACATAAAGAAAAGCGTAATTATTGTAATTACGGTGTGGTGACAGTTTTTCCACTCAGTTGCACATTTGTTATCATTTTCACGTCCATGTTTCAGTTTCTTAAAATTTAACTCATACAGAAACATGTAGGTTATACTCGAAGAACTTATCTGTAGGAAGTACAAGGATGATGGACAAATTGAAAAGCTATTATAAATTGCGAAATTTTTTGATTCACATTATGAAATATTTCATCCACAATTTTGTAAGAGAACTTAGTTCTAGGAAGTACAATGACGTTATACATATGAAATTGCTGAGAACTATTACAAATTACAAAAATGACAGAACTGTTTTGTACCTCACTGTTGTCAGAGAACTTAGATCTAGGAAGTACAATGATATTATATACTTGAAATTTGAAACCTATTACAAATTACGAAAATAACAGTTGAAGCTAGTGTTTACAGTATGACTATTACAAATTACGATTACGACAGTTGAACTGTTGTAAGATTACTACATCGGATTTTCTTAGTATATTACTTTGTCATTAGATATCAAAGGATAATTAGCTTTGTTTTTACATATTTCATGAAATATGTGGGGATAAGATTTGTTAGCAAGCTCCACTTGTTTGTTGAGAATATAGCATGGAGAGTTAGAGCTGTGGATGTAAATTTCTGGCTCTTCAAGCAGATTCATTTTCTTTCCTTTGTTGACAGTGTGTAGTATTTATAGGTTGTCTGTAACGGTTGTGGCTGAGTGACCATGGTCTTTTAGATTCACTGCAGTGTATTTGTCAAAGTTATTTAGCCGGAAGGGGTCCATATGTCACGGTATCTTGTAGTGAAACTCTTTCCAGTTTGGCATACGTAGAACTGTGGGTAACTGTCACATTAAAGCTTGTAAATACCTGATTTGTGGTGTCATTGGTTATTTGTCTTACTGTTGTGGATGATGTGCTGTTGTAGTTTGTTGTTAGGGCTGAAAGAAATTTCAATATCAGTTTTCCGAAAGAGGTTGGCAATTTGGTATGAAATTTTTCTATACCCTATAAATGAACAGTCACCGAGTTCAACAGCAAGCACTATGGATAAAATCCACTTATATATGTTATTCTTCTATAACAGTTCAAAACGTTTGCAGCTAAAATAATATATTCTGTAGTCATTACAGTAATAGTTGACTGTTCTTCTTAGGCCTAAATACGGTCATGCTATTGGTGGTAGTGTCTGTCATTATCTGATCAAGCGCGATTTTAGGATTGGGGTAAAAAATAATGCAACATGTTTTACTCGACAATAATATATTTGACATTTTTGACAGGTTAATGAATCTTCTTTTATTACTTTTGGTTTTAGACCTACCTCTTGTTATGTTCCGTGTGTACAAAAATAAATTTCAAGGCAGGCTGCGACATCAACTGATCAGACCTATAGTCCCAAGGAGCTCTAAAACGTATACAGGCTCGATCTCCGTGATCAACTACAAAATAATACCGATGTCTATAGCATGTTTATCCACCGACGTCACATATTCCGACACTTTAGCACAGCAAACCGTACTAAAAATGATGGGTTTTGGGTAGATCTTCAGTGTGGTCTATCACTTAAATAGCAGTTCGCATCTATAAATTAGAGTCAGCAAATACAGCTACATGTTAAAAAAAGGTTGCTGCTTGGTTTGTTCACGTTATAGACACTGGTGGCCAATGTCCCAGACACAGGAAAGTTCGCTCAATGAAACTTTGATCATTGAACCAAAACAAAATTGTGTTAGTTATCAAAATATGTACGGACTCCTTCTACAGCAGTACGAAACACATTTCACACTGGTGATCTAACTTACCGGTAAAAGCCCAATTTTCAGCAACAATACTTCGATGTGGTAATCAATGAAGCAAGGACGTTTTACACTGCACAGAGGCCTTTTGACGAAATGTCAGTCTCCAACTTTTTCCTCCAAAAACGAAACAATTTTGTTGACCCCAGCTACATAGGGAGAAATGAGCACCGTAATGAAGTAAAAAAAATCAGAGCTCGCATGGAACAATGTAAGCGATCGTTATTCCAACTCGCCTTTAGAGAGTGTAACGGTAGAGGAATAGTATCAAAGTGGTTCGATGAACACCCTGCCAGGCACTTAAGTGTGAACTGCAGAGTATTCATATGAACACAGATCTTTTTATACAGATTTTTAAGAACAAGTAGTCAAAAACGTTATTCTGACAAAGTACCCAATAAATCAACATTATATATATATATATATATATATATATATATATATATATATATATATATATATATATAATTGCAGTATCTGTGATCAGGGCAACGTCAATCATCATGTCATTGCCCCAGCAGTATTCATTTTTTTATATTTTTTGTTTTAAATGGTTTTAAAATATGCAAGGAAGACAGACAAAAGTAAATGACCGGCAGAATATTATAAAAATGCAATACAAATTTTTGCGGTGGGTGCTTTGGGCAGAAAGGCTTTCGAAAATTTTAAAATACCTTATGCACACTTTAAATCAGATTAAAGAGTGTAAATAAATAAATAAACGCCGGCCGGAGTGGCCGTGCGGTTCTAGGCGCTACAGTCTGGAACCGCGTGACCGCTATGCTCGCAGGTTCGAATCCTGCCTCGGGCATGGATGTGTGTGATGTCCTTAGGGTAGTTAGGTTTAAGTGGTTCTAAGTTCTAGGGGACTGATGACCACAGCAGTCCCATAGTGCTGAGAGCCATTTGAATCATTTTTTGTAAATAAACTGGACCCGAGCCTGTGAAGGAAATGTGACTTTTCTCTTGCACATGGAGAAAGATTATCAATGAATTTCTATCGTGTCACAGCAACGAAGTTAAGAAGGATTTCGTTTGAAAAATATATATATATGCAGGGTGTTACAAAAAGGTACGGCCAAACTTTCAGGAAACATTCCTCACACACAAGTAAAGAGAAGATGTTATGTGGACATGTGTCCGGAAACGCTTAATTTGCATGTTAGAACTCATTTTAATTTCGTCAGTATGTACTGTACTTCCTCGATTCACAGCCAGTTGGCCGAATTGAAGGAAGGTAATATTGACATCGGTGCTTGTGTTGACATGCGACCCATTGCTCTACAGTACTAGCATCAAGCACATCAGTACGTAGCATCAACAGGTTAGTGTTGATGACGAACGTGGTTTTGCAGTCAGTGCAACGTTTACAAATGCGGAGTTGGCAGATGCCCATTTGATGTATGGATTAGCACGGGGCAATAGCCGTGGGCATTTGAAAGCTCTTGTCTACGCAACCCCGGTACCAAATGTAGAGACTCTTCGTGCTCGTATTGTGGACGGCAGTGATACAACTCCCCAGCGCTGCATCAGCGCATCAGGGATTCCATGCGACGGAGGGTGGATGCATGTATCCTCGCTAACGGAGGACATTTTGAACATTTCCTGTAACAAAGTGTTTGAAGTCACGCTGGTACATTCTGTTGCTGTGTGTTTCCATTCCATGATTAATGTGATTTGAAGAGAAGTAATAAAATGAGCTCTAACATGGAAAGTAAGCGTTTCCGGACACATGTCCACATAACGTATTTTCTTTCTTTGTGTGTGAGGAATGTTTCCTGAAAGTTTGGCCGTACCTTTTTGTAACACCCTGTATACTCGTACACATCCATCCGCTCGATACAATCTGAAACGAGACTCGTCTGACCAGATAAGATGTTTTCAGTCATGAACAGTCCAGCGTCGGTGTTGACTTGACGAGCCCAGGCGAGGCGTAAGGCTGTGTGTCATGCAGACGTCGAGGCTACACGTGTCGGCCTTCGGCTCCGAAAAAAAAGCGATGTTTCGTTGAGTGGTTCGCCCAATGTCACTTGTTGATGGCGCTGCATTGAAATCTGCAGCAGTTTGCGGAGGGGTTGCACTTCCCCCACGTTGAATGGTCCCGTTCTTGCAGGATCTTTTTCCGCCCGCAGCGATATCGGAGGGTTGATGTTTTACCGGATTCCTGATATTCACGGTACATTCATGAAATGGTCGTAAGTGAAAATCGCCACTTCAATGCTATCTCGGAGCTGCTGTGTGCCATCGCTCGTGCGCCTACTGTAACAACACGTTCAACGCCACTTAAATCTTGATGACCTGCCATTGCAGCAGTAGTAACAGCCTGTTTACATACCTCTTATTTGAATACGGATTGACGTAAATGTACAGACAACCGAATGCTTACAGTTAAGTCCCATAGTGTTCAGAGCCATTTGAAGCGAATGATTACAATTTCAGAAACATTCGATGATTTACTCAAGAGAAAGTGCTTTACAAATTGAGCAGGTAAGTAACGCGTTTGTCCAACTCTGGCCCTTATGCATGCTGTTGTTCGGCTTGGCATTGATTGATAAATTGTTGGATGTATTCCTGGTGGTAGTAGTTACCGAACCGTATCGCGGGAGACATTCGAACTGGTATGTGACCGCTGCCGGGCCGTCTCCACACCCGTCTTCACTGGTCATCGCAACTCAAAATGGCTCAAATGGCTCTGAGCACTATGTGACTTAACATCTGAGGTCATCAGTCGCCTAGAACTTAGAACTACTTAAACCTAACTAACCTAAGGACGACACACACGTCCATGCTCGAGGCAGTATTCGAACCTGCGACCGTAGTAGTCGTGCGGCTCCAGACTGAAGCGCGTAGAACCACTCGGCCACCGCGGCCGGCTCATTGCGGCTCATTTCAGAGGACTCATCACTGAAGACAAATCTACTCCAGTTACTGAACAGTCTGGCTTGGCAACGGAAGACAACAAAACGAAATCTGAAATTTTAAATTTAGCGTTTAAGAAATCTTTCACGCAGGAGGATCGTACAAACATACTGCCATTTGAGTCTCGTACAGATTCCCGTACGGAGGACATAGTGATAAACATACCTGAGGTTGTGAAGCAGCTGAATGGGTTGAAAATAAATAAATCGCCAGGTCCTGATGGGATTCCAATTCGGTTTTACAGAGAGTACTCTACTGCATTGGCTCCTTACTTAGCTTGCATTTATCGCGAATCTCTTGCCCAACGTAAAAAAATGGTTCAAATGGCTCTGAGCACTATGGGATTCAACTGCTGTGGTCATAAGTCCCCTAGAACTTAGAACTACTTAAACCTAACTAACCTAAGGACATCACACACATCCATGCCCGAGGCAGGATTCTAACCTGCGACCGTAGCGGTCGTGCGGTTCCAGACTGTAGCGCCTTTAACCGCTCGGCCAATTCGGCCGGCGTGCACAACGTAAAGTCCCGAGCGACTGGAAAAAAGCGCCTGCATATAAGAAGGTTAGAAGGACGGATCCTCAGAATTACAGACCAATATCCTTAACATCGGTTTGTTGCAGGATTCTGGAACATAATCTCAGTTCGAATATAATGAATTTCCTTGAGACAGGGAAGTTGCTGTCCATGAATCAGCACGGATTTAGAAAGCATCGCTCCTGCAAAACACAACTCGCCCTTTTTTTACATGATATCTTGCGAACCATGGATGAAGCGTATCAGACGGATGCCATATTCCTTGATTTCCGGAAAGCGTTTGATTTGGTGCCCCAGTGCAGACTCCTAAGGTACTAGCGTACAGGATTGGTTCCCAAACATGTGAGTGACTCGAAGACTTCGTAAGTAATAGAACCCAGTACGTTGTCCTCGATGGTGAGTGTTCATCGGAGGTGAGGGTATCATCTGGAGTGCCCCAGGGAAGTGCGGTAGGTCCACTGCTGTTTTCTATCTACATAAATGATCTTTTGGATAGGGTGGATAGCAATGTGCGGCTGTTTGCTGATGATGCTGTGCTGTACGGGAAGGTGTCGTCGTTGAGTGACTGTAGGAGGATACAAGATGACTTGGACAGGATTTGTGATTGGTGTAAAGAATGGCAGCTAACTCTAAATATAGATAAATGTAAATTAATGCAGATGAATAGGAAAAAGAATCCCGTAATGTTTGAATACTCCATTAGTAGTGTAGCGCTTGACACAGTCACGTCGATTAAATATTTGAGGGTAATATTGCAGAGCGATATGAAGTGGGACAAGCATGTAATGGCAGTTGTGGGGAAGGCGGATAGTCGTCTTCGGTTCATTGATAGAATTTTTGGAAGATGTGGTTCATCTGTAAAGGAGACCGCTTATAAAACACTAATACGACCCATTCTTGAGTACTGCTCGAGCGTTTGGGATCCTCATCAGGCCGGATTGAGGGAGGACATAGAAGCAATTGAGAGATTTGTTACTGGTAGGTTTGATCATCACGCGAGTGTTACGGAAATGCTTCAGGAACTCGGGTGGGAGTCTATGGAGGTTTAGGAGGCGTTCTTTTCGTGAATCGCTACTGAGGAAATTGAGGGAACCAGCATTTGAGGCTGACTGCAGTACAATTTTACTGCCGCCAACTTATATTTCGTGGAAAGACCACAAAGATAAGAGAGATTAGGGCTCGTACAGAGGTATATAGGAAGTCATTTTGCCCTCGTTCTTTTTGGGAGTGGAACAGGGAGAGAAGATGCTAGTTGTGGTACGAAGTCCCCTCCGCCACGCACCGTCTGGTGGATTGCGGAGTATGTACGTAGATGTAAATGTAGATGTAGACCGTGCCGAAGCCTTGTCTGGAGACGCCCCAGACAGCTATGGGATACCAACCTGACTGTTACCAGCCACGCGGCCCAACAACAAGAAGTGATGGTCTGTGGTGCCATTTCATTTCATAGTAGAACCCCAGTGGTTTACATCCGTGGCACTCTTGTACAGAAAGGCACTTTGGGCGTACGTTTCAACATGATTATGCCCTCCCACATACGGCGAGAGTTTGCTACTGTTTGTCTTAGCGCTTGCCAGTCTCTGCCTACGTCGATTTGTATCTCTGTCGGATAATTTCTTCGTAGTGCGTCCTTGTTATTGACTTATAAGGAACCCATTGAGAGAAGATTCATTTGAAAGTGTGTTAACAATTATGATAGAAAAAGTATTAGCTGCTAATGACTCACCACATGCATCAGGAAGGCGACAGAAAATGAGAGTCCGAGAGGTACAGACATCAATTTTCTATGGAATATATACGTATTACACCAAGTATTACAGATATATATCATAGGTTCTCACCATCAAGATCGGAGGCGAACTCCTTGGGAGTTACAAACCGTGTAAGACGTTCAGCTAGGTACACACTCTCAAGGAATGTATATAGAATCATATTGGTGTAACGGGGTGACGAGAACTCATGGAATGTGGTGGCATGCAGTCGATTGTGAAACAGTCCATCGTGAAGCTTATCGTGAAACTGGCTATCCTTTAAGGCGTAGCTGCAGATAGTGCTCTAATGTGTTTTATAGGCACGGAAATAACAAACATCCAGAGGCTGAATTTGTCCGGTGGTTTCAGGTAATATGAATTTCGATTACACACTTTTCAGAAAGGATAGATTGCTCTAAAGATGATTTTTTTATATGTAGACCAGGAACCAAGCAAAAATAGATTATTCTGAACAGCTACTGGCCAAAAGCAATGGTCATATCATTGTAATTCTGTTTCACCAATTTTCCCACTGTTGCTCGCCGGGCGTAAATACTCCCTACAGCCCTTGAAAGTGCACGCGCACGAGAAAGAATCGCATGAGGCAAAACAGTTCCAAATTCTCGCAACATAATAAATAACTTTCCAGCAATTTACCATCCAGATTAACAGTCCACATAATTATACACGAATGCTTAAGGCATTGATGTTGATCTTGATACAACTCTCTTTGTGCCTGTAACAGCCTGGATTCCTTTCGCATCCATTTGCTCTTCTAATCCCGTTGGTCGGAGATGAAAACAAATTCCTTACTGAACGATGGGACAAGTGCTTTTATCTCATCTAGAAATTTTCAGGCCGAATCCGCAGTTTATTGTGCATCGAGCAGTTGACGCTTTATTTGAAATTTCTTCCAATACTATAGCAATGTTTGAAGTTATGCAATCATCCACTCCTTCCCTTGAAATCATTTTAATCTATGTTGCGCGCGATCTGATATGCTTAACATAGTGAGTCACTATCATGCACCTTGTATCAAGCATCCAGTTGTTGTAACAAGCCGGCAAGAATAGCCGAGCAGCTCTAGGCGCTCCAGTCTGGAACCGGGCGGCCGCTACGGTCGCAGGTTCGAATCCTGCCTGTGGCATGGAGAGTGTGTGATGTCCTTAGGTTAGTTAGGTTCAAGTAGTTCTAAGTTCTAGGGGACTTATGACCTCAGAAGTTAAGTCCCATAGTGCTCAGAGCCATTTGAACCATTTTGTTGTAACAAGTGCGACTTGTCCTCCCTTGAATATCGGTAGTTTTTATTATTCACTACACGCCCTTATTGCCGCGGAGTTATTCGCAATCTGCTCATAAATGTTTTTTTACTCTGCTGCGGATGATCTTCCATGTACGTAATTATGTTTAGTACCTGCTCCTTGGAGAACGATTTATTGGAGACGGGATTTGCATTTTGCGACCAAGCACTCAAGGGGTTGCTACTTAAAATGTAATTTGGAAAATGATACAGACATTTTAGACATGTAAATAACATTGTGAAACTTCATCAGTGTGTGTTTTTTTGGATGTAGGTGCGAGGTTAGGTGGTAGGTGGGTGGGTGAGTGTTTCTGATGAAGGTAACGTATTTTTGAGAAATTATAAAGATATTTTAGATTTGTGGTAAGATCTTATGGGACCAAACTGCTTAGGTCATCGGTACCTAACCTTACACACTAGTTAATCTAACTTAAACTAACTTATCGCTATGGACAACACACACACCCATGCCCGAGGGAGGACTCGGACCTCCAACGGGAAGAGCCACGCGGACCGTGACAAGACGCCCCAGACTGCTCAGCATATTTTAGATATGGAAATACTGAAACTTAAACAATACTGTCTGTAACCTTACGCAGTGTTAATGCTGTGTGTGTGTGTGTGTGTGTGTGTGTGTGTGTGTGTGTGGGTGGGTGGGTGGGTGGGAGGGTGGGTGGGACGGAGGGGGAGGAGGGAAGCAAGAGAGAAAGTGATGAAATATGCTAACGAAACAGAATTTTTGGTAACTAAACTGTTTGGTTGCTGTTGACAAAGCATCTTGCCACTCTCCGAAATTTTGCTGACATGTCAACGGCTGTACCCTTACAGCACAACGGTGCCTACATGCAAGCAGCCTGTACAAGTGACGTCACGGGTAGGGTAACAAGTACGGTACAGTACGTAAATGCTCAACAAAAGGTGGGGCCGATAGTACCACGCTATGCTACTCTAATAACGCAGTCTTAAACGTGGTTGATAGCGGCAACCGTAAATACACTTCCGTGAAATGATGAATACAGCCAACTGACTTCATAAAGTTTAGTGTAACAAGCCTTGAGAAAATTTCAGTACCATTACGGGTACCTTTTGCAGAAGGAGAAGGAGGAGGTGGAGATTAATGTGTAACATCCCGTCAACAACGACGTCGTTAGAGACGGAGCACAAGCTCGGATTAGGTAACAATGGAGAAGAAAAGCGGCAGTGCCCTTTGAAAGGAATCATCCCAGCATTTGCCTGAAACGATTTAGAGAAATCACGGGAAACCTAAAGCAGGGTAGTCGAACGCGGATTTGGACCGTCGTCCTCCCGAATGCGAATCCGTTCTTCAGAAGGAATAAAGTCAAACACGTACATTACGTTAAAATTGTAAGCATGCACTATGCTCATAATGGTTATAATTTTAACGTAAAGTAAATTATGTGACTATTAATTCTGAAGAACGTACCTCCAGTGGTACTGAAACATGTCAAGGCTTGTGACGATAAAGTTTACGACTTTATACATCATCTGGCTGTATACATAATTTATTAAAACTGCTCTAATACCGCACTGATTCATATAGTCAAAGTGATATTTACTGTCTGCACTTTCCCTCTTGTTCTTTGGTATAGACATCCCGCTTGACATCACGCTCCCCCTCCCTCCCCCCCGCTGACGTCATTTACACACTATCGACTTATTAGAGTTCAGTATTTATTTGCACCTTCCCCGTCGACACCGCGACTGTTTCTTCCTTCACATCGTCGCTAAATTTAATGACGTTAACAGTAAGTTGTCGCAGCTAACTGTGAAGACGTTTTCCACGATCATTTTGTGCGCTTGCACAGCGAGATAACAACACGGATTACACTGAATGGGTTTACACGTGCTTTGTCAAGTAGTAGCATTACGGACTGTGTAATTTTCATGATTGCTATTTCACTCTGTAGAGATTCACAATAGTTTAAATACAAATGACATTACACAATGCATCTCCAAACATGTACCTTTGCGTGGTGATTATCGATATGAAGTACAGTTATCACAAGTACCACGAAAGAAACTAGAATGAAAAATTATTGAAAGTGGGTGATGTGTTTTACTACACGAGAACAAGACAGGGAGGAAATTCAGGTTTAAAGTTTATTTAACCAACAACACTTGAAAAGAAATTACAAATAAAGAACCAATTTTGAAAAATAATTCTGCGGATTCTCGCAGCCATGTCCGAGACACATGAATTGCATTAATGAAGGAGACAAATAGCCAACCGGTTACAAAATTTTCTTGTGTTGACCTGATTTCGATACCGACTAACCGTATAACCATCAGGAAAAGTTACAGTTATCTAAAAACATTAATCACATAGGACAATAACAAGCATTTAAAAGACATTAAGTAGCACAAGACGTGTTAAAAACAGAACGCGTATTACTTGCACAGCTTGACAGTGCATGGAGAGATAGTAAAAACGAATGAGGCAAAATGCTCAAGCCAAATAAATAAAAGTTATCTTGTAAAACCAACACTAAAACCATGAATACAGCAAGCCGCTAAGACTGAGATCAGACTGAAAGGTTTGTTAGATGATTTCGCCGCTACGTAGAACAGCGTAGTGCACGACGGCTACATCATAAGTGAAAATAATTATAACACGTTTAATAACATAATTGTAAAAATAGATAATAAACGAAATATACAGGAAAATGCTGCAAACTGAAACAGCAGTTAACACACACCATCTGTTTAGCGCAGACAGTACATCAGTGCTCAAAATGAACGGAATTAATATAGTAGGAACAATAGCTATGGAATACGATAAAAATAATTAAAAGTGGAGGAAAACGATGTTTGAGAACTGCGTGTAACGGCCTTCAGCAAAAGAGCGACAGCGTGTCAAAAAGTTGCGAATAGCTATTTAAAGGCGTAAAGGAAATTTTTATTTCGTAGTTGTAGCGGCGCATTAATAAATGAACCCATCATTAGCGGATATATGCATAAAAATACCCAGGTCTTCAAGAATATCATATCTACAATCTTCGGTTAGTGTCTTTTAATGAGCAAATGATATGCACAAGACGAATTACGGACATTAAAAGCCTTTCTTCCTAATAAATGTTGTTTATATCTGATATTGATGGCTCTTCCGGTCTGTCTATGTAATAGAGTGGGCAAGTGTCACAGGTTATTTTATAAACTCTTCAGTTATGCAAAAGAGTAATCAACAAACTGTGAATTAGATTTTTCTGCAAACTGTTATTAGTGGGAAAAGCGACTTTGTATACATAGCTTTTTTCTAACAGACGACAAATTCTGTGGTAATTCATCTTAAAGTATTGTATTGGAAAACTTCTCTGTTTTCGCCATTGTTATTATTAGCAATATTGGCTATAGTACTGAATCTTTAAAAATATTATCGACTAAGGAACGTTCAAAACTATTTTTAACTGCTGTAGGTTTTATTAATACGCATTTCAACTTTAAATTTTTTCGGGAGTTGGTGTTGAAACAGCCTGATGAATGGCTGAACAGAAATAGTCATTTTTATGAGATCGAGACTGTTAGGATTTAGTTCATTAACTGAAAATGGCAGAAATAATCATTGTACTAAGCTATAGAATTTCATAAATACTGTAGTTCTACAAAATCCAATTTTACCAAAAAATTATCTAACAAAACAGCGTTTCTCATTTGACTACTGCTGTTTTTGTACGAGAGTTGGCGACAGTGTGACACGAATGATTATGAAATGATAATTAAATCAAGACCCTACGCTGCTGACAGGCGTTGATATACATCAACGGGAGCAATTGAAAATGAGTGCCCCGACCGGGACACAAACCCAGGATCTTCTGCTTACATGACTTTCCGAAAGAACAGAGACTATCTTCATATATAAATGATTATGATCACCTTGTTAGCGGTAATTGCTTGCAGGTATGCACTGGTTCCATTCTTTCCATTTTCCCACAAGTGAGTTCTACTCTTCTTTGGAGGTACATACGTAGGTGAATTGATATCCTCTCTCCTCGGATGCAGATACAAAAGACTGCATTCCTTTTCCGTGGACAACAGCCGAATGGCGCGAATAAGTCTCCTCAGAGCTTCGTAGAATGGAGAAACCCTAGATCTCTATACGCCTATTTGGCTGACCTTATCACAGTTGACAACATTCGTTGGAATGATGAGCCATACAGTGCGTGAAGAGAAGCAAGTAATTACGGTGGCGCCATTTTTGTGTCCGACATCCATTTTGCACGACACACTTTATAAATAAAGTCCGAGTAGCTGCTGATGCTACCTACAACAGAGGTACCTGTCCGTCTGCGGAGAGGCATTCATGGTTTTTCATGCAAACTCTCGAGGGCCATTACTCGCTGTCACTCATCTTCTGCCTGAATCTCTAACTGCAAACCAAATTCAGGTTTTTTTGGACGAGGTTCTGATTAATGAATCCTACAAACACTATTGGGAAGCGTTCGATATTTTCAGTGTATGATACTCATATCTTCTCACATTTTCTCAGTTTGCGACGCATTATAGAACGTACTATTTGTCGTTAGTGCTAGTGGAAAATACGAAGTGTCTGTGCTAAAAGAACTTAAGGAAAGTGAAAGGCTTTTATGAACTGGAGAGAAGTTTCAGGTAGAATGCTCGACAAGGATTGGTAAAAGTTATATCCTCAGTGTGTGTGTCAAACCATCCTGCACCTCAGCTAACAACGAATGCAATGCTTTATGGGAGACAACAACGATATTCTGCTTTTGGCGTTCACGACGTTTCCAGAAGGAATTAACGGGATGGGACAGGAGGAAGCAACGTCTTTATCGTTTTATTACTTGAAAAAAAGCTACATTTTGAAAGATATTTAATTTTTAATTCAGATAGAAACACTGACCAGAATTATTATTGATACTACTATTATTACACTCGTGATGTACTCTTTTTATATCCTGATGCACAGTCTAAAAATGTTCATCAATATCTTTACTTTTTCCAATGAGAGATCATTCCATTTTACCTAACTATCAGAGTTCTCCTTAGTTTCAGGTGAAAAACGTAATCAAATAGTTGAAGTATCTGACGAGAGGAAGACAATTATTACTACCTCTCGGGAATACCCACCATCTTTCAGAATATGCAAGGTAAACCAGTCGTTGATATTCAGTAAGAATCCAAAAGCAACTTTCTTCTGGGGAACAGTTACACACGGCGTGGGCGCATGGATGCTGTTCGAAACAGAGTGATGATTTCACATGACTTGACTTCCAGTCAGCTCTTTTGATGATGTAATCAACAACGATAAGTCAAAACTCAAGATCCCGTGGTTCTTTTTCCTTGACTGACGAGTGAGAATAAAAATTTTTTCGACACATTTATTGCCTGTGGGGAAGAAGAAGATGGGTCGCCTTGTTTATAACGGAATTTGACAATATCTGGGAGAACCAATGATCTTTTGATTTTTTACGCTGTGTGCGTTTCAAATGTAGCTTAACCTTTTTTTCTGCAGTACGTTAGCATACCAAGACGTTAATAATCTTTGATTAGTGCAGCTGTCGTGTCGTTCCTTCCTACTTCCAGCTAAACTTTATGACAGAAACCGCCTTTGACATTGAGGACTGTACTTTATTATTTATTTTTTTGTAGTTAGTCTAATATACCAGTTACTGCACTATCAGAAGAGTTTTTTGTTTATGCCTGTAAAGTTATAAAAATATATCATGGAGACCTAGACGGTATACCACGATTTGCAATGATGTTTCACTCACCTGAAAAGCATGTATTTTTGACAAAAGGTGGTTCTGTTATCAACCCCTCTGTTCTCAGACAGACTGGACACACTTAAATCTGTTCACGAATAGAAGGGCTTGTTATCATCGATACTGACCTATTGTTAGATAAAGGTAAAGTCTAAAAAGTATTTGTTTTTCAGAAGTTTGCTCTAGGAATATTGTGTAACGTCGACAAACGAGCATCTTGCACAAGCCTCTTCAGGACTTACTCGCGTGCCAGTACATTTACTCCCTATGGCTATTTGTGATCAATAATAATAATAATAATAATAATACTGAATCTATGATGAATGGTGAAATTCACAACCACATTACTAAAGGTAAGAGTAATTTAAACTTTCTCTTCTTGTCGAATGTTCGGTCTTCCATATTAAGACGGCATACATCAGTCAAGATAAATTAAAACCCCATATATTAGAAAATAACGTAAAAGAGTATCGTATTAGCCGCTCCTACAACTTATCAAAATGTTTTAAAGTTTTCAAGTTTTGGACAGGTAACAGAGCTCTTTGCAATCAGCAAAGTTCCATAAATGCTTAGTGTTAGTTAGAAGAAAACAGCAATCGCTTAGTGTAAGAGAAAAAACAGTTTCACTTCTTTACGCAAGCTTCTTTTCTACTAATATCCTGAACTAGAATTGGTTAAAAAGTAATGTAAAAATAATTTACGGAACTAAAAGTACGTTTATTTAGTGCTAATTGTTTTGATTGCTTGTATACTTTACTGGAGTAGACAGCAGCGGAAATTGAATGTATAACTTGAGTCGTTCCACATCCCTACAGCTTTCCATCATGATGAAATTAACGGAACACGCGATATATGAAAGAATGCGTGATGGTAGATCCTGACTGGTTCGACATTGTGAAACAGTGGGGCTTCATAATCGCACAGCTGAAAGCAGTTATTATGAATTTGTCAAGAACCGCCGTATTTCCACAATTTGACACAAAGGACAGTGATCTCCTTTCCAGGATGTTGGGCAGCCTGACTTCTATGTAGGGGGCGGCACGTGGCACATACTTCGAGAAAACACGCAGCCCAAGAAACGCTCCAAACCCCCGCCGCTGTGTTTCTCGTGTCAAAGCGACAGCGACAGTTGCAGCAACAGTTCAGGGCATATGAACACAGTGATTGAGTCGTCGTCGTCGTCGTCGACGACGTCCCCCCCCCCCCCCCCCCTCAATGGATGTTGATAATGAGGCTACCGTAGATAATAATAAGTAAGCATTGACTACAGTAGTTTCGCTAGTAGCTTTCATCAGTTGAGGTCATACCTGCAATACTTGTCGCCGGCAGGGTGGCCGAGCGGTTCTAGGCGCTACAATCTGGAACCGCGCGACCGCTACGGTCGCAGGTTCGAATCCTGCCTCGGGCGTGGATGTGTGTGATGTCCTTAGGTTAGTTAGGTTTAAGTAGTTCTACGTTCTAGGGGACTGATGACCTCAGATGTTAAGTCCCATAGTGCTGAGAGCCGTTTTAACCATTTTTTGCAATACTTGTATGTTACCTCATAACGATCGCTTTGCTTACATACGCAGTCAGTTCCTTACTATATTCCTCTAAAAGCTCGAAGCTGTAATCTGTCAAGAAACTGAATAAGGATACACACTGAAGCGCCAAAGAGACTGGTATAGACATGCGTATTCAAATACAGACATATGTAAACAGGCAGAGGACGTCATGCGGTTCGCAACGCCTATGTAAGACAACAGGCATCTGCCGCAGTTGTTAGACTGGTTACTGCTGCTACAGTGGCATATTATCATGATTTAAGTGAGGATGAACGTTGTATTATAGTCGGTGCATGAGAGATGGGACACAGCATCTCCGAGCCAGCCGGAGTGGCCGAGCGGTTCTAGGCGCTACAGTCTGTAACCGCGCGACCGCTGCGATCGCAGGTTCGAATCCTGCCTCGGGCATGGATGTGTGTGATGTCCTTAGGTTACTTAGGTTTAAGTAGTTCTACGTTCTAGGGGACTGATGACCTCAGATGTTAAGTCCCATAGTGCTCAGAGCCATTTTTGAACAGCATCTCCGAGGTAGCGATGAAGTGGCGATTTTGACGTACGACCATTTTATGAATTCATGAATCCAGTAAAACATCAAATCTGCGACATCACTGCGACCGGAAAAAGATCCTGCAACAACGCCACCAACGACGACTAAAGAGAATCATGCAACGTGACAGAAGTGCAACCGATCCGCAGATTTATGCAGATTTCAGTGCTGAGCCATCAGCAATTGTCAACGAGCGAACCACTGAACGAAACATTGTCGACATGGGCATTCGGAGGCGAAGACTGCACGGCACAAATTTTTACGCCTCGCCTGTGCTCGTCAACACCAACTGTTGATGACTGGTCGGACGAGTCTCGTTTCAAGTTTTTTCGAACGGATGGACGTGTATGGTATGTAGACAAACTGATGAATCCATGGTCCCTGCATGTCAGCAGGTGACTGTTCAAGCTTGTGGAGACTCTGTAATGGTATGGAGCGTGTGCAGCTGGAGAGATACGGGACGCCTGATTAGATACGACTCTGACAGGTATCCTGTCGGATAACCTGCATCCATTCATGTCCATTGTGCATTCCGATGAGCAATTATAGCAGCACAGTGCTACGCCCCACACCTCCAAAATTGCTACATCAGCAATATACTTTTGAGTTTGAACACTTCCGCTGGTCATCAAACTCACCAGACATGAACAATATTGAGCATATCTCAAATTCCTTGCAACGCACTGATCAGAAGAGATCTTCACTCTCGTACTCTTACGCATTTATGGACAGCCCTGCAGGATTCATTGTGTCAGTTCCCTCCAGCACCACTTCAGACATTTGTGGAGTCCATGCCACGTCGTGTTGCGGCACTTCTGCGTGCTCGCCGCGGCCCTACACGATATTAAGCAGGTGTATCAGTTTCTTTGGCACTTCAGTATATAAAGGGTCGCGTAAAGTGCAGAAAATTTTTATTCTACATTCTGTCTGCCTGTTACGGTTCCCTGAGATCTGCACATGATGAGGGAGCCTCCAAAATTTTGTACATATTGTGTACCCTTATTACTGGTAACCGTTTTCATCGTATTACGAGCGATGACCTCCCTAAGGACATTACACACATCCATGCCCCAGGCAGGATTCGAACCTGCGACGGAACCCTCCAGTAGGACACTAAGTGATGTTTGCGCCATCACTACACAAGTTTTCTACATAATCATAGACATAATACTCACTGCATAGGCCAGTAAGACAGTGTTACCGCTAGGGACTGATTTTTAGTCAACCCCGCAAAATCAGGCCGGTTTTAGTTACTTAGCGAACATGATAATGAATTTTAGAGGCTTGCACAGTATGAGTTAACATGGGCTGTAGATAATTACAAACCAACGTTGGGTCAAGATGTTGACAGGTGCGTGGTCATGATACGTCTGACGCGCGTATACCATACGCCATCGAGGTTTAACGGTATTCAGAAAATGTAATGAAACTGTTACAAGCAACTGGTAAATAGTTTTGACCTTTAACTATACAATGTGAAATTTACTTTCTGGTAACAGTTGGAAGAGCTTCCTGTGATTCAAATGGTTCAAATGGCTCTGAGCACTATGGGACTTAACATCTGAGGTCATCAGTCCCCTAGAACTTAGGACTACTTAAACCTAACTAACCTAAGGACATCACACACATCCATGCCCCTGGCAGGATTCGAACCGTAGCGGTCACGCGGTTCCAGACTGAAGCGCCTAGAACCGCACGGCCACAACGCCCGGCAGAGCTTCTTGTGCAGCACATCACGTTGCAGTGGAAGTGGATCATCTTGGTTTGCTACCTGCAACTGTATTATCTTGATGTATCTCGAATTAAGCATCTCATTGTGCCAGAGGCTAATGCTTCTTTTATGAGAAAATGTCGTCACTAATCCACTTCTGTACAACTATTTTCTGTTATAAACAACTCTAACCGCTCTGAACTACCTTATTCTTCCACAAAGACGTCAGTGTGGGTATTGTGCCGCGTTAGACAACTCTTAAGACACTAGTCGCTATCGCATGCACAAAGACACTTGCTGAGGCGATTATAAACTATGCTTCTAGATTTGTATGTCGGACGATATACTTTCCAAAACGTAGTGCATCCACTAGCGAATACCTTACGAACAACAACCATTGTGATGAAGTACTGAAGAGTGGACTTCCTGTAGGGGCTTTCAAGGAAACCGAACATCTCTGAGTCGCCCTGAAGCGCATAAGCTGTAGCAGACAGGAATTCCACACACTATTCGACCTATCTGAATTTACCATTTACTACTACTTATATGATGGATCAAGAAGATACGTCCCATATATGGCTTCTCCGTTAGGTAGGACGTCGCAACGATTGCGGCACAGAAAATATATTTACAAACTTTATAATACAAATGTCTGGCCATGTGTCTCCATCAATAATGACCATTTTAATGAAGAGTAATGATCAGAGTTTAACTTTCTGTTCACATCAGGCTCGTAAGTGACAACCATTTCTTCGATCATAAAAGATGGCAGGGAACTTTTACGCAAAGCCATGCCAAATTTGCTTATACTGATTGAGTAAAATTACAAAAAGCTAAATTAAGTTTTGACTACAAGCATTTGATACAGATCTCTGCGTTACTGTGGAACATTCAGATATGTCTACATGGCTACCGTACTATCCTGTAGACGGCTGTAACAATCCTAGGAACATTCAGATATGCTTACATGGCTACAGTACTCTCTTGTAGACGACTGTAACAATCCTAACCCCTTCGAGAATCCTTCACGGGCCTGATGCTGATTGTCAGCTATTTTCACACGTATCACGACACAAAGTTCTTATGAAGCCACGTTACTTCAAAATGTATTCTTTTTGTAGACTTCCTTTTTTAATTAAACCTCTCTTTATGAATGGAGGTTACCTGTAAGTTCCGCTGCGTACAGATGATATGATTACGGACTCATTGATTAGGCGATCTATTGAGCAACGCCACCCACATTATAATGGGTCCAATTTCGTATAACTTATGGATGCAAGGATTCACCTTAGGCAGTATGTCCGGCTGTGCTTAGATTATCCTGTTTCTTCTATTTACTCCCGTAGAATTTCGATGCAAGTTATTTTTAAAAATACCACCGCCTATAAAATCCCCAATTTGACCATAACGCATACAACTGAACTGCTGTCAACGAAACGTTGAAGTCTAACAGCTTCTCACTTCGAGGCGAGGACAGCATTCTCTACTCTACGAAATATACGAAATATGACAATACAATCATCGAAACGTAGCTACTAGAGAGCATGCTTCCACTGAACTGTTCAAAAATAAACCGTTCAGAACCGTAGTAATATTATTAATATTTGTATTTCATGTCAAGGCAGCATTAGTTACAAAAGCATCGTCCTCATATTCACTTTTCCATTTCAAATGTAGTAATTTTTGCTCCCACTCTCCCACAATAGGACTTAAATTCTACGGTCGTCAGTCCCCTAGAACTTAGAACTACTTAAACCTAACTAACCTAAGGACATCACACACATCCATGCCCGAGGCAGGATTCGAACCTGCGACCGTAGCAGTCGCGCGGTTCCGGACTGAGCGCCTTAACCGCGAGACCACCGCGGCCGGCTCGAAATTGAAAGGGTTTGTAATTTGTATCAAGTGGGATACAACAACGCAGTGAATTGTTGTTCTGTTTTCATAATTTTCGTAGGTGACAAAACTGAAATCAGGATTAAAATAAATAGATTCCGAGACATCAATCAGAATTACGAGTTGTTTCGAAGAATTCAGAGCCTCCGAGTCAGACCCAATTCCTGCGTGAGTTTCTCCTTTGTCTTCCACGGTGTGCCCTCGCTGCGACCACCTGCAGTTCGAGCTGACACGTCACTTCCAGTGATTGTCCGCAACGCTCCGACTGAGTGAGAGTGCATTTGTCCGGCGGCCAGCGGGTCGATACAATCGCTTTCCGCTGCGGTGGGCGTGCATTACTGGTTATTTGCCGGCGATCGTAAACAGTTTAAGTGCTCACACGATTAGCTCCCGCATACTCTTGTTTAGAGCTCCGAAATTATAGCCTTGCCCGTCATTTCAGCACTCTGCTTCTGAGCCCCGCCCCTAAGTAATCGACAAGCTCTTAGGCGCTGGCCGCACTGTCCTCGGTACTAGGGTAAACAAGGTAACCAGTACTTACGGACGGCGTTCGCCCGTTGATCGGCAAACGACGCGCCATGTCTCGCTCTTCAAACACAATTAGTGGAGTAATGATGAGTCGAATAACTATCCAATATCGCTTATGTCCTTGTTCTAATTAACTTAACTCAGTGAAGACCAAGAGAATTCCAATTCTTCCTTTGAATATACATTTACATTGAGCTACTGATGAGTTTCCTGTTTTATAACTAAATTAGTTTATTGCACAAATGGTCTTCCGCAATTTAAGCTGCGAATTGCGGCACAATTTTAGTGTGCCTCTGTAGGACGTACTCTCCACTGCGTTCGTTCTTTACGATTGCCAGTCAATTCTGTTTGTCGTTGGTCTCTGCCAACATTCATTCTAAGACATAATTATCGTTTTGCTTTTTTTGTACGCCATTAATTAAACATCTGATCTATTATACTGGGTGTCCCTGGAGGAAGCAAAGAGAGCTCCACTCCAAGTTTAAACGCAGCCAAAACCTCTCAGACAAACAGAAGCTAAACGATGTCAAAGTTAGCGTAAAGAGGGCTATGCGTGAAGCGTTCATTGAATTCGAAAGTAAAATTCTATGTACCGACTTGACAGAAAATCCTAGGAAGTTCTGGTCTTACGTTAAATCAGTAAGTGGCTCGAAACAGCATATCCAGACACTACGGGATGATGATGGCATTGAAACAGAGGATGACACGCGTAAAGCTGAAATACTAAACACCTTTTTCCAAAGCTGTTTCACAGAGGAAGACCGCACTGCAGTTCCTTCTCTAAATCCTCGCACAAACGAAAAAATGGCTGACATCGAAATAAGTGTCCAAGGAATAGAAAAGCAACTGGAATCACTCAATAGAGGAAAGTCCACTGGACCTGACGGGATACCAATTCGATTCTACACAGAGTACGCGAAAGAACTTGCCCCCCTTCTAACAGCCGTGTACCGCAAGTCTCTAGAGGAACGGAGGGTTCCAAATGATTGGAAAAGAGCACAGATAGTCCCAGTCTTCAAGAAGGGTCGTCGAGCAGATGCGCAAAACTATAGACCTATATCTCTTACGTCGATCTCTTGTATAATTTTAGAACATGTTTTTTGCTCGCGTATCATGTCATTTCTGGAAACCCAGAATCTACTATGTAGGAATCAACATGGATTCCGGAAACAGCGATCGTGTGAGACCCAACTCGCCTTATTTGTTCATGAGACCCAGAAAATATTAGATACAGGCTCCCAGGTAGATGCTATTTTTCTTGACTTCCGGAAGGCGTTCGATACAGTTCCGCACTGTCGCCTGATAAACAAAGTAAGAGCCTACGGAATATCAGACCAGCTGTGTGGCTGGATTGAAGAGTTTTTAGCAAACAGAACACAGCATGTTGTTATCAATGGAGAGACGTCTACAGACGTTAAGGTAACCTCTGGCGTGCCACAGGGGAGTGTTATGGGACCATTGCTTTTCACAATACACTCCTGGAAATGGAAAAAAGAACACATTGACACCGGTGTGTCAGACCCACCATACTTGCTCCGGACACTGCGAGAGGGCTGTACAAGCAATGATCACACGCACGGCACAGCGGACACACCAGGAACCGCGGTGTTGGCCGTCGAATGGCGCTAGCTGCGCAGCATTTGTGCACCGCCGCCGTCAGTGTCAGCCAGTTTGCCGTGGCATACGGAGCTCCATCGCAGTCTTTAACACTGGTAGCATGCCGCGACAGCGTGGACGTGAACCGTATGTGCAGTTGACGGACTTTGAGCGACGGCGTATAGTGGGCATGCGGGAGGCCGGGTGGACGTACCGCCGAATTGCTCAACACGTGGGGCGTGAGGTCTCCACAGTACATCGATGTTGTCGCCAGTGGTCGGCTGAAGGTGCACGTGCCCGTCGACCTGGGACCGGACCGCAGCGACGCACGGATGCACGCCAAGACCGTAGGATCCTACGCAGTGCCGTAGGGGACCGCACCGCCACTTCCCAGCAAATTAGGGACACTGTTGCTCCTGGGGTATCGGCGAGGACCATTCGCAACCGTCTCCATGAAGCTGGGCTACGGTCCCGCACACCGTTAGGCCGTCTTCCGCTCACGCCCCAACATCGTGCAGCCCGCCTCCAGTGGTGTCGCGACAGGCGTGAATGGAGGGACGAATGGAGACGTGTCGTCTTCAGCGATGAGAGTCGCTTCTGCCTTGGTGCCAATGATGGTCGTATGCGTGTTTGGCGCCGTGCAGGTGAGCGCCACAATCAGGACTGCATATGACCGAGGCACACAGGGCCAACACCCGGCATCATGGTGTGGGGAGCGATCTCCTACACTGGCCGTACACCACTGGTGATCGTCGAGGGGACACTGAATAGTGCACGGTACATCCAAACCGTCATCGAACCCATCGTTCTACCATTCCTAGACCGGCAAGGGAACTTGCTGTTCCAACAGGACAATGCACGTCCGCATGTATCCCGTGCCACCCAACGTGCTCTAGAAGGTGTAAGTCAACTACCCTGGCCAGCAAGATCTCCGGATATGTCCCCCATTGAGCATGTTTGGAACTGGATGAAGCGTCGTCTCACGCGGTCTGCACGTCCAGCACGAACGCTGGTCCAACTGAGGCGCCAGGTGGAAATGGCATGGCAAGCCGTTCCACAGGACTACATCCAGCATCTCTACGATCGTCTCCATGGGAGAATAGCAGCCTGCATTGCTGCGAAAGGTGGATATACACTGTACTAGTGCCGACATTGTGCATGCTCTGTTGCCTGTGTCTATGTGCCTGTGGTTCTGTCAGTGTGATCATGTGATGTATCTGACCCCAGGAATGTGTCAATAAAGTTTCCCCTTCCTGGGACAATGAATTCACGGTGTTCTTATTTCAATTTCCAGGAGTGTATATATAAATGACTTAGTAGATAGTGTCGGAAGTTCCATGCGGCTTTTCGCGGATGATGCTGTAGTATACAGAGAAGTTGCTGCATTAGAAAATTGTAGCGAAATACAGGAAGATCTGCAGCGGATAGGCACTTGGTGCAGGGAGTGGCAACTGACCCTTAACATAGACAAATGTAATGTATTGCGAATACATAGAAAGAAGGATCCTTTATTGTATGATTATATGATAGCGGAACAAACACTGGTAGCAGTTACTTCTGTAAAATATCTGGGAGTATGCGTACGGAACGATTTGAAGTGGAATGATCATATAAAACTAATTGTTGGTAAGGCGGGTACCAGGTTGAGATTCATTGGGAGAGTGCTTAGAAAATGTAGTCCATCAACAAAGGAGGTGGCTTACAAAACACTCGTTCGACCTATACTTGAGTATTGCTCATCAGTGTGGGATCCGTACCAGGTCGGGTTGACGGAGGAGATAGAGAAGATCCAAAGAAGAGCGGCGCGTTTCGTCACTGGGTTATTTGGTAACCGTGATAGCGTTACGGAGATGTTTAATAAACTCAAGTGGCAGACTCTGCAAGAGAGGCGCTCTGCATCGCGGTGTAGCTTGCTCGCCAGGTTTCGAGAGGGTGCGTTTCTGGATGAGGTATCGAATATATTGCTTCCCCCTACTTATACTTCCCGAGGAGATCACGAATGTAAAATTAGAGAGATTAGAGCGCGCACGGAGGCTTTCAGACAGTCGTTCTTCCCGCGAACCGTGCGCGACTGGAACGGGAAAGGGAGGTAATGACAGTGGCACGTAGGGTGCCCTCCGCCACACACCGTTGGGTGGCTTGCGGAGTATCGATGTAGATGTAGATGTATTCAAATATATGACAGCAACCAGCATTCTAAACTTAAATGTACAGTAAACATGGACTCTAAAATGTAAACCTTAAGAGATTCTAGCACTTGTTCATCTTCGATGCTATGAAACACGTCTCTTCTACTGAACAAGTGCTCTTAGATCCTAAGGTATACATTTTAGAGCCTATATTAACTAGACTTTGTGCTTCGAATGATCGTTCCTATCATATACCTGAATATTGACCATTCCTCGTACAGTACTCTGTATTGATAAATATGAAATGCGATTTACCTTTTATCAATACAGGGTATAAATTTTAAGTTGGCAAACCAGAATAAGGTTCACACGAAAAAATGCGCAGAATCCAAAGTCGATTATTTTCGAGGGGGACATCTGCTGGTGCTAAAATTAGCCTGCCACCTCAGCCCCCTGGGGGTGAGGCGGGAGGCAACTTTAAAATTTCAAATCGAAACCCCCACTTTTTATTGCAGAATCAGATTCTACATAAAAAAAACTACGTACATTTTGCCTTAAACATTTGTTTTGATTGTTGGTAGTTGGGGCTGTAATTCAAGAAAATCTATGTTCTCATTTTTGCGTGGAAAATGGAGACGGATAAATAAAAAATACTTATTTACTTCGTAGGATGTATTGTTAGTTAGTTAGCCAGTCAGATGTTTTGTTTGATAATTAAAAGTTGTGTGGTCTCATGACCACGAAACAAACAAAACTTATCCGAATGCGCGGAAAAAATTAATATTTGGGTCAACATTTGTAAAACTCTAATTCCTCTCTCTCAAACGGCGCCTTATGGGGAGAGAAGGAGAGTTTTAATTTTAGCGAATCAAAATTTACGAAGTAAATAAGTATTTCTTATTTAAACGTAAACATTTTCCACGCAAAAATGAGAACATGGATTTTCTTGAATTACAGCGCCAACCAAGAATCAAAACAAATGTTTAAGACAAAATATACGTAGTTTTTTTATGTAGAATCTGATTCTGCAATAAAAATTGGGGGTTCCCATTTGAAATATTAATGTTGCCTCCCGCCTCACCCCCAGTGGGCTGGGGTGGCGGGCTAATTTTAGCACCAGCAGATGTCCACCTCGAAAATAATCAACTTTGGATTCTGCACATTTTTTCGTGTGAAGCATATTTTTCGAGTTATTCTGGTTTGTCAACTTAAAATGTACACCCGGTATATCAGGCACATTATTATTAATGTAGTGTTCACAGTTTCCAGTTCTCGCACTCCCTTATTGTCCTAGCTTCATCGAGTTTTGAGATGCATCTTGTGTCTATGGTTTTTTGCTCATTTACCATTTCTAGGAGACGTGGTGTAGTAGTTGAGTCGACAAAATACAGTTAAAAATTTCTATCCTGCCTTCTGAATTAGGTTTGCAGGGTGTCGATAAATCCATTACAGCAAATGTCATAATATTTTTGAAAGGGACACGGCTGATTCTATTTCTATTCGTTTCTTGAACCGAATTTGTGCTCATTCTCTACTGACCTCGCCCTCAAAGGGACGTGAAACGGTAACCGTCCTCCCTGTTAGTGTGGCGCAGGGTTCAGACTGCCGTCCAGCGATCTCAACTTAGGTTTCACGCAATTATCCTTCGTAATTTCCGATGGTTGACAAGATGATTGTTTAAACATATTACGACCGTTTTCGTCCCACTTTCTCCAACTGGAGTAATTCTTTCTCTGAAAAACTCGATTCCAGATATACATCAGATTCAGATTTACCTTTCTTACTTATATAATTTTCCTCTAGATTCTTCCTGTTACCTCCTGGAACAATCGCTGAACAGTTTTACGTCAGTTAATGGTAATAAATATATTGTTAATTTTTCAATACTTATAAATATTATAAATTAAGTCCCCCGCCGTGTTTTTCTGTCTGTATGTTATGATTAATCTCAGGAACTACTGTAGGGCTTCTGATACGTTTTTTTATTAACAGGCTCATTCACGAGCAAGGTTTCTGTATATTACTTCATATAATAAATAGGTCGTCAGCCCGTAATTACTTAGTCCTAGACGTGTCGCTAGTTAATTGTAAAAGAATTAGTTTATCCGCCGTTGCCAGGGTATGTTTCTATTGGTTCATTTCCTTCCTCCTCTCTCTAATCATCTCTTCCGCCCTCGTCTCTTTCCATCCTCTGCCCACTTCTTCCACCACCCTTCCCTCTTTATCCATCTCCTCCGCCATCCTTTCTTTCCATCTAATTCCCCCCATCCCCACTCTCTCTCTCTCTGTCTCTCTCTCCCCCTCTCTTCTCTCCACTCCTCCATTCACTCTCCATCTTCTCCTGCCCCTATCTGCTACTCTCCCTCATGCTATCCATTTGCTCCTTACCCCTCTGTCCATTTGCTCCTCCCCTCTATCTCCTCCTCAATCCCTACATCTCTTCCTCCTCTTCTACCTGTCGTGGCCTCCTACCCCACTCTTTGTCCATCTCCTGCTACGTCTCTCTCTGTTCATATCTTCCTCTTCACTGTCTCTGTCAATCACCCGCCCCCTATTTATATCAATCTCCTCCTCATATCTCCTCCTCACTCATATTAGCGTCCATGTCCTCCTTCCCCCTCTATGTCTCTTCAAATCTTCCTGCAACTTCTATCTCCACGTTTTTCCCCCACCCCGATAGGAGGTTGCTGGTTCTTGCCCCCGCAGTATTTCATTCCGTATGTAATAGGTGTACCAAGTTTGGCTGAAATCTATCCAGATGTTTAGAAGAAATGTCTTACCCGCCGATATTCCCGTATTCGCACATTTCACATATATTTACATAAATTCAATATATTTCATCCATATTTGTACTCATATTTTACCTGTATAACTAGCGAATTTCACCCTACAGTTGGTTTTTATACAGCTAAGGTTTATGACGTCATTCCCCCTGAACTACGTGTCGCACAATGATACAATTTTGTACATACATTTGACAGTATATGTGAATACTGTATGAGAAATATGTTGCGAATAGATTCAGTAGTGAAGAAGTAATAAATTAAAACGCCATGCAAATGTGGCAGTTTTCTGCATGACGAGCGAAGATAGTAAGCGATAAACTTTTCCCCTTTCATCATTTTGTGAGGGTTGCTAGTGAGAAAAAGTTACGAAAGTGAGTAGAATTATATTTAAAGTTTGTTGCAAATCACTAAGTGCTCTCGTCCTCAAATATTATTCTCAAATACTGGATGAATAATTTAATTTCTGGCTGTTCACGCATTGTGGGCTACAATTCTACTTCCCAGTCAGCTGGTTCTTAACACCACGGCGTTTCTTACAAGACAGTAAATGATATGTATACGAAGTTTGGTTGAAATCGATCCCGTGGTTTAGGAGGAGATGTGGAACGCACATGCATAAATATGAGTGTAAGAAGCATATTCAATAGTAACAGATGCATTCCTTGCAGTAACGCGATATTTTTTGTAAATAATTTATGAGAATTTTTGAAATTTAAAAATAACTTTTAAATTGTTTGGAAATATTTAAGTTCATAAAGATCATATCACATTACTGTAATGAATGTCACTACAAAATTGTCGGAGAATATATTACTTTCTCGGACATCAACATATATGAATAGACGAAGAGCGGATTTCACTCCGCCCATAAAACGGCGACCACCGTCTCCTGGTGCATTTAAGATTATTGACAATGTACCGAAAACAGCTTGCAGAACGAGACTTTATGTATAATTTAATTCTTTTTTATCTTTGCCTAGAGAGTTACTGAGCAGATTTTAAGATTCTTAATGAACCTGTTACGGTGCTCGCTAATTTCCAAGTCCGTATCGATTCTAGTGCTGAGTTTTCACTCAGATGGCGATTTGGCGATAGGCGGTTGTTTCCGTGTGTGATCGCTGGCCGGGGATTAGCGGGAGGTGTGTGAGGAGGTAAGAGGTGGCTGCCTTGGCGTGAAGACAGTTCGGCTCGGCTGGGGTTGTTTGCGTCTGGACGCCGAGTGGGGCCCGATGGGAAGACCGGACCGTGATTTTAAGGCGAATAGTGTGGACAGCGGCGTGGTGTGCCGTTTAACTTCATTCGCAAGGGGAGAAAAATCTCGCCTGTTGTAGTTTGTCGAGCCTGAGTTTGAAATACCTTCTATGTGCGGCTGGATGTCATTTCGTCCTGCTGTCTCTCCGTCGCTGGGATCGCTATCCTCGTTTACCGTCCCATGGATGTATATCGATAGGCTACGCTGCTCTCTGTATACTACTAGACGCTGGTGATGGAAGCGCGTCGTTCAGCGGCACATTAGTCTGGCTGCTTTATGTTTGATCTTCAAGTGGCATTCCTTAGAGTTTGCCTTGCGCAGTTAGATTGCAATTTATTTTGTCTTGTGGTGCTTCCGCTTTCCGTCAACGAAGGTTAAGCTTGATTCGGCACTCCATACGACGCTTGGCACCTCAGCAGGCGGGTCGGAGCCACCTTCGCGACTAAACGGAAGCCTTTGGACTGAGAGGTCTGGTGTTTTGCATAGTGTTCATAAATTGTTGTTTTGGTATTAAGATGGCTGAGGTTTCTTATGGATTTCCCGGGATTTGGTCTGTTGTCCGGCCCAGACTAGGTCTCGTTATTTTACAGCTAGGTCCTTGTTTTGGCTTAGTACGAGTTTGGTTTACTACCTGGTAGTTCTGGTAGTACGCCGGCTCGCTGTGGTTGTGTTGAATCTTGTATGGGGCTGTGTGCTCGGAGCCGTGGAGTACCATTTGTGTGAACTGCTTCACTGTGGAGTACTGATCGGGCCATTCTTGGTCCTCTGCTGTATATTATTTTAAAGTAACATTATCACTTAAATGATTTAATTCTTGTTGCGTTAATTGCAACTTGGGTACTGAGAAATTTCATCTGTTAATTACTGGAAGACCTTAAGCTCATAGTCATATGATGTGATTTTCTTAAATTATTGTATTTTTATGTCATGTTATCGTTTTGTTAATTTGCTGATCAAAAAAATGGTTCAAATGGTTCCGAGCACTATGGGACTTCACTTCTGAGGTCATCAGTCCCCTAGAACTTAGAACTACTTAAACCTAACTAACCTAAGGACATCACACACATCCATGCCCCAGGCAGGATTCGAACCTGCGACCGTAGCGGTCGCGCGGCTCCAGACTGTAGCGCCTAGAACCGCTCGGCCACCACTTTGCTGATCACTGGTGTACTGTTCCAAGTATTAAAAAGTTTCAGGTAGCTATTACTTGGGTGGAACGCGCGGAACCGCAACGGAGAGAGTAGTTGCGTGCCTTACGTGTCCGTTGTTGGCGCGGCCTGGTGTCCGTTGTTTGTTTTGGTGCACCTGAGTTAAGTATTGTGTTGCCTCCTCCCTTGCGGCCCTGTCGTGTTCTTCTCAATAACATTTCCTTCAAGGCATTTTAGTTAATTTTATGCTAGTATTTCTTTTTATTTCTCAATTGGTAAAATTGTTCGGCCTTCATTGTGCACACTGTTTGTCATAGCGGAGTTGATGTGCCATTGTAATTTACTAAACTCCATTGTGTACCCTTTGTGATACAGATTGTTTATTGATTGAGTATGGCAATTATAATGTCTCATATATATGATGATGTGCGTGTTGTAATGGTGCAATAAATGGATGATTGTTATTTCTGGTTTGGCGCCCTTCATGCCTCTTTTTCTTGTTCCTATTGGTACGCTATCCTTGTACTTGTATTGGTAGACCACATCAGAACCTTTGTGATTTTTTTTTCCTATTAACTGTCTGAAGATGACCACTGGCTGGTCTAAACGTTATAGTGCTGTAAAATACTGATGTCATTGTGCCACAGGAGGTATAACTTAATGCCCATGGACAGGCAATGTTTCCAAACGAAAATATGGGTGGCCGATTTGGGGATTTGAGTCCAGTTTCTACCGAATACAAATTCAGTGCCTTGCCCTTTGCATCACCTCGGTCGATGAGATGCCAAGACGTATCACGAAATCGGTGCCATGTTTAAAGCAGAGAGCTTGGCTTCATGTAGATGACGATGCTGGTGGTGAAGAGGAGACGAGAGGATGGCGAGAAGAGTAATTCTTCGATTAGCCCAAGAGTGATTGCCTTTGTCGTGGTTTTTTTCTGTTTATTTATTTATCTGCTTTTGACGTTGAGCAGTGGAAACCGTAGAATCGACAGCAGTTACGTAAGTTTCCTATTAACATAATTGCAATTTCCACATTACGACAACAAAACGAGTTCAGTATACAATTATAAGTTCTTAATGGCAAATAAAAACACTAGAAGATGAAACATCACACAATCAGCAATAGTTTCAACAGTTTCAAGTTAACATTACAGCTGCTCTCACAATATAACAGTGATAACAGCGTGAAGTACAAAAATAAGTTCGTTTATCAATGAAAAACACAAAAATTAGACCCAGGATTCACGCCAGACACGTTCCATAGGAGAAAGACATACACAGAACCTTATGACTGAAATGAAATGATAACTAAATCAAGACCCTACGCTGCCGACAGGCGTTGATATACATCAACAGGGACAGTTGAATATGTGTGCCCCGACCGGGACTTGAACCCGGGACCTCCTACTTACATGGCAGACGCTCTATCCATCTTTTTTTTTTTTTCAAGGAAAAACATTTATTATTTACAAAATAAACATAGTACGTCCTTACACATTGTAACTGTCCTGGAAGAAACCTCGCTGCCGTCCTACCATGCAGCGTGAAATAACAACAAAGTCAAAGTGGGGCAACCTCCGGCACTCTAAAGAAAAGTATTTATAGATATTGAAAACAAAATTAGAAGTACATCCCATTGCTAACTGTGCAAGCGTTAGTTTTTCCTAGGTCGCATACTCGCATAGTTGTCCCTAACTGTTCGCTTTACCTGGTCGGTTTCGCGACAGCACCGCCGCTCATCTTTGCGCACCCGGCGCACCCTAGTATATGGCGGGTCCGCAAAAACCGTTACTAGCAAATTGGCATACTAGTCCTTGTACTTTTGTAGCAGCAACAGTTTTGTGTGTCCATTTGCAAGTATTGCCAGTAATCCAATACGTTCAGACATGTGTCTCTACAGATGTAATGGACCGTCATACCTGTGATCCACCCCACTGCGTTTGTCATATGACGCGAAAAATACTTTTCCTCTGGAAAAAATACTATATCAGAAGAGACTGCTGTATAGATAGTGCCCCGCATGAACGCTGTTATCTTCCTTGCGAGAGTCCAGACAGCCAGTGCCTCGCCGCAGACCAGCCGATGGTTATCCGTATCCAGCACGCCGCATTCCTGACACATGGGCGAATCCGCCAAATGTATTGCGTACTTGTTATCATTCGTAGGGTATTTTTGGTTCACAACAATGTGCCATGTTGATCTGACTGTTGTAGGTAGGTGGGGGCGGTGTACCGTGCGCCACACCACGTGCCAATTAACGGCTGGATGTTTCCGTTCCACCCTATTCCGGGGGATCTGTCGAAGAAGCAGATGGTACACGTCCTTCGATGTCGACTGTCGGGTCGTCGGTAAACGCTCTCGAACGTAACTGTGTTCCACGATGAACGTGCGCACATACGTTAACGGAGGCGATATATGGCCGTCACTGACTGGAGGAAGTGGCGATGTCGGTACTAGTTCTTCGATGATCGTCCCCGTAAGCGAGTGATTTCTGTTGCGCCACCGTTTGAGCATAGTATTAATATACATCTCACGCGCCTCCTCGTGCACGTTCACCAAACCAACGCCCCCCTCTCGCGCTGGGAGGGTAAGCGTTTTGTACTGTACCTTAAAGAGCTGTCCCAGGCTTACATAGTACCCAAAAGCCGCCTGAATCCTCACAGCCATCGTGTGCGTCAAGAGGAGAAGATGTGTCAGGTGGCACATCATGGGCGCGAGATAAAGGTTGACGAGTAACACTCGCTGCAGCATATTCATCGACCGTAGGTGCATCTGAGCCTCCGAGGGCACAGAGGATGCTGCACTCTCCCTGTCAGACTCGCATTTCCAACTACAATCGTAGTGTCCCTACCCATTACACTCATTACTCGCGGTAGACAATCTTACCGAGTCCCGTAAGAGTTCGAGGAATGCGTGTGCATCCGCACGAAAGAAGGAGGTCAATGGCCGGTTAGCCTTAACTATATGAAAATGATATGTGGTCTTTCGGACATGTCCGAAAGAACAGATACAATCTTCATATATTATAACTGAAAAGTGGACAACGGCGTCTTTTACAAATATATGTCCTTAATGCCAAAGAAAAATGCAAACAGACGTCCATGTTTTCGAAAAGGGCTGGTTCCAAAGGAGGACAATATCTACACAAGTTATCGGTAAAATTTGGATAGCGGCGTCTTTTAAGGAGTTCGCGAGCAAAAAATACCTATACATCGAACCGGTGAAGTAATGCACTTGTGGTGGCTGTTCAGTGCGAGTTAAATTAACAAAAAGCTACGAATGAGAAAATTTTACGTAATATTCGTGCTCCAAAAAGAATCGACTCGTACTTTTATCGACTGTAACGGTCGCGTGCAAGTGGCTGAGTTCGCGCTGAGCCGTGGCTTCGTGATATGCACAGACATCGTTCGTGTGGAACAGAGGGGAAAAAAAAAACCCGAGAGGTGCTCCTGAATATGCCATGACGGCACGGTGCATGAAACATTGACTGAACCTAGCGCGGCACTTGATTCGGAATATCACACACGGCGAATTATGGATGGCGCTTTAAATACTTCAGTTTAAGAACTTGGGACGGCGAGTTTTTTTCCCGGTACGTGTGTAACACGCAGACGGGAGAGTTTGCTATCAGTTCATTATGGATGTGCGGAATACTTTATGCAGCGCACGAGGTTACGCGGCGTGTGCGCGCGGCCCGCTAATTGCGACACTGGTGAATGGCTGAGCGCGGGTAGACGCGCGATGTGGGCCCACACGCGCCGGCCTGCCACCTACGCCGGGTCACACGCGACGCGACGCGACGTGCAAACGACCGCCAGCCGGTCTCTCTCTCTGGCTGCCCAGCTGTCGCTGCACATGGCGGTGACCGGCGTTTAGACATCGCAAGATTGCGTACCATGCACACACCATCACACCTGCCTTCGTGTTTTATCTAATGGTAATTTTCGTGAGAAGCAATGCCACCTGTGGTGTCACCGCCAGACACCACACTTGCTAGGTGATAGCCTTTAAATCGGCCGCGGTCCGTCAGTACACGTCGGACCCGCGTGTCGCCACTATCAGTGATTGCAGACCGAGCGCCGCCACACGGCAGGTCTAGTCTAGAGAGACTCCTTAGCACTCGCCCCAGTTGTACAGCCGACTTTGCTAGCGATGGTTCACTGACTACATGCGCTCTCATTTGCAGAGACGACAGTTTAGCATAGCCTTCAGCTACGTCAGTTGCTACGACCGAGCAAGGCGCCATCTTCAGTTACTATGTCTTCTGAACAGATAATATTGAGACTCATGTACCGTCAAGAGCGACGTTCATCATTAATGGATTAAAGTTAAGTATCAAACTGATTACGTCCGCTTTTTAAATTCTAATTCCTTGTCATGTTCCAGACATCACGTCAGTTTAGTTCTTCCCTCCTCACGCCAGACTGCGTGAGCTAAAACGCGTGCATTTCGGCCTCCAGTCGTAACACGGTGTTGGCTCTTCTGACAACATAACACCACCAATACTCAAACATTTCTGACAGAGACCATACGCTCTATAATTGTCTTGACTAGCTGTCGGTTCGAACTAGAAGGTTGGGACCCGATGCTATACAGCACGTTCTCGGTAAACGTTCATAGTGTACAGCACGATTGACAGCGAAAAGTGACATGGGTTAAAATATATGACAGTAGAACTAACAGTAAACATGAGTCTGTAACGAGACGTTTATGATATTACTGCGAGTGTGTTGTTATGGGCCATCACTGACTTCAATATGAAATATTCTGCAAGTTAGCAGAAATGTATTCGGATTGAAAACTTTTCAATTAAAACCCGATACAATTGCGCTGAAATTTCACCCATTCGTACCTTAACAAGAAATATAATACTACATCATCACGTTACGTCTT
The DNA here is from genome assembly GCF_021461395.2 of Schistocerca americana. Classification (NCBI taxonomy): domain Eukaryota; kingdom Metazoa; phylum Arthropoda; class Insecta; order Orthoptera; family Acrididae; genus Schistocerca; species Schistocerca americana. The sequence goes on along the minus strand of NC_060119.1, from coordinate 177,960,333 downwards.
GCAATGTACTGTACATTCGTAACTGTGTAAGGAGATACTCTAAGATTGTCCTCGTAGCTGGATGCAATACTGCACTCGTCTCAGCAGTGACTTACGAATTCCCACAAAAATTCCCCCCGGATCCCTTCATAAATACTGCCAAAAGTGTATAATTTGCAGCTCTAATGGCTCTCAGCACTATGGGACTTAACATCTGTGGTCATCAGTCCCCTAGAACTTAGAACTACTTAAACCTAACTAACCTAAGGACATCACACACATCCATGCCCGAGTCAGGATTCGAACCTGCGACCGTAGCAGTCGTGCGGTTCCGGACTGAGCGCCTGAACCGCTAGACCACCGCGGCCAGCCTGCAGCTCTAATTCTTCAACTGTGTCAATGGCGGTGCTGTACTCTTCACTTTTGAAATTAACCAGACAGGAAATGCATAGGATTGCGGTGAGGTGATCTGCTGGACCTACCCGTCCTTCACCATATCGGTTAAGTGTCGTCTTTCATCAAAATATGCCTCCGCCTCGGTACTCATCTGTCATGCTCCATAATTACGAGGTTTGGCACTTTAATAGTGGCAACTATTTATTTGCAGTTCGTAAAAAATAGAAACTTGTTTCAAAGTTTTACTGACCTTCAAAGTAGTCACCAGCATTGTGTATAATCCGTTGCCAGAGATATGGAAGTTGTAGGATACTCTTAGCAGTGCCAGTTGTGTTGATAGTTCGAGTGGCAGGGTCTATTGCCCGACGAATATGTAGCAGTTCTTAAGCGAATGCCGTGTTTCCTTCAGAAATCGAGTTGAAATCACGAGGGCTTAAGTCAGGGGAGTGCAGTAGGTGGTATAGCATTTAGCAGCCCCTTCAGTCAAACAAATCAGTAACAGCTTGCACTGTACGTGCTTGAGCATTGCCCTGCAAAATGATGGTCAGGTCCTGCAGAAAGTGGCATCACTTCTGTCTCTAAGCCGGTCGTAGGTTGTGTTCCAAAAATGAACAGCGATGTTGTTCAAGCCTTTCTCAGTCTGCCCAAGGACTACTACTGCAGTGGATGACCGCTACCTACGGATTATGGCTCGGAGGAACCCTGACAGCAACGCCATAATGTTGAACAATGTTTTTCCTACAACCACAGGACGTCATGTTAGAACTGAAACTGTGCCCAGTAGGCTGCATGATGCGCAAATTTACTCACGACCTCCAGGGCGAGGTCCATCTTTGCAACCATGAGACCATGCAGCCCGGTACCGATGTGCCCAACAACATGCCGAATGGACCGCTCAAGATTAGCATCACGTTCTCTTCACCGATGAGTGTCGCATATGCCTTCAACCAGGAGACGTGTTTGGAGGCAACCCGGTCAGGCTGAACGCTTTAGACACGATGTACAGCGAGTGAAGCAAGGTGTAGGTTCCCTGCTGTTTTGCGGTGGCCGACGTACGCCGCTGGTGGTCATGGAAAGCGCCGTAACTGGTGTACGATACGTGAATGCCGTCCTCCGAGCGACAGTGCAACCATACCGGCAGGATATTGGCGAGGCATTCGCCTTCATGGACGACAATTCGCGCCCCCATCGTGAACAACTTGTAGATTATTTCCTTCAGGATAACGACATCGCTCGACTACAGTGGCCAGCATTTTCTCTAGACATGAACCCTATCGAACATGCCTGGGATGGATTTAAAAGGGCTGTTTATGGACGACATGACCCACCAATCACTCTGAGGGACCTATACTGAATCGCCGGTGAGGAGTAGGACAATCTGGACCAACAGTGCCTTGATGAACTTGTGGATAGTCTGCCAGCACGAACACGGGCATGCATCAATGCAAAAGGACGTGCTATTGAGTAGTGGATCTGAATGTCTCGCTGTATAGTGGTACAACATGCACTGTGTGGTTTTCATTAGCAATAAAAAGGGCAGAAATGATGTTTGTGCTGATCGCTATTCCAATTTTCTGTACAGATTCCGGAATTCTCGGAACAGAGGTGATGCAAAACTTTTTTTGATGTGTACGTTATGTCTTCAAATATCTACCCATGATGGATGCCTCAAAGGCCTCACTATTTTTCCATAACCATTTACAGCGACAGAAAAAAATGGTTTAAATGGCTATAAGCACTATAGGACTTAACATCTGAGATCATCAGTCCCCTAGACTTAGAACATAACTAAGGACATCACACACATCCATGAACGAGGCAGGATTTGAACCTGCGACCCTAGCAGCAGCGCGGTTCCGGACTGAAGCATCTAGAACCGATCGGATACAGCGGCCGGCTACAGGGACAGAAACAAATTTGTGATCTTGCCCAACAAATGACACGAACAAGAAAGAAAACTGGTTCAGGCAAACCCAGTTACTTGAGCACTTTTCATGGACGATAAATAATAACATTTTTCCCGTCCATACTATTGCAGAAGGTAAGAAATGCAGTGGCCGCTACTGGTTGGTGGCAGCCGTCTTCATGTTTGTCAGGAGGTGTTCGATTCCAACCTTTAGCACCCTCAGTTCGCATGTTGAGGATAGAAAAATGGAAGACTTTGTGGGTAGTTGCAGAAAAAACCATTGGTGAAGGTCACAATTATTCATGATTAGGCTGGTCTTGAACATTTAAATGTGCTCGTCTTCACCCAGCGCGCGGCGTAGCACCGTTCCAGGTCGTCCCCGCATCAGAACGGCACGCAATATGAACGGCTTGGCGGTGTACGCGCATAGCTGGAAGAAGGGCTGCTTACTCGTAGAATGCCGACGTACTGGTTGCTGACGCGGCGGTCGCCGAGTGAAGCACTCGTCACGGCTCTGCTGCCGACAACAGGCAGCCAGCAACATGTTGTAGCGTTGCGGCAGGCAACATCGTCGCCCAAACGGCCTGAAGCTTATAAGGCAGCTGGCGGACCGCGGCAGGGCTCCCCTCATCTGTGCAGGTCCCCCCATCTGCCCTTGGCTGTCGTATGATATCGTGCCACCTTTTTAGTGCAGTGTTTTAAGTGAGCGTTCTGTGTTGTGCGTCTTTTCCGAAGTGTTGCGAACAGAAACGAGACTGTCGCCGTGTTTTTTTGTCTGTCTACTGTTTTACCTGTCTGCTTCCTGTGTATTTTATTAGCATCGCCCCTTTGTTTTATGTTTTACCTTTCACAATTTTCCGCCATTTTACAATTTAAGTCACTGATTTTATCTCCGGCTTTTACTGTTCATTGTCTTTTTCTTCTGGTTTAAAAATTCTGTAGGCTGAAGAGCGACGTACTAAGCTGCTGCCAGACTGCCCCATTTGAGGGCATCGAAATTGAATAAAGGAAAAAAAAAAAAAACGTGGCAGGGCGGATTCGGTTTGTCTTCCGGTCGTACCTCGGACCATGAGGTGGCTGACATGTTGCTCGGTGGGCCACCAGGCAGCAGTCGACGGTTCCCCGGTGGCGGCGTTGGCGGCTGCGCCATGAGCATAGTGCTGTCCGGTGCAGCAGTACTCAGCTCTTCCAAACACGACTAAGTGAACAAATGGTTATCGATCTAGCGGCGGCGATCGTCACCTGGCGGGCAAGGTAACACTGACCTACTTAGCTGCGCAAGGGATTTAAATAAACCTGTCTGGAGTTGATCATGTAGAAGACGCGCCAGGCGGAATTTCCCACACGGCAGTTAGTGTCTCAGGCGACTGTTGCCTTGTGGAGGGAGAAAGGCGTGCAAGAGGCGTAGCTGTAAAGAGTGCTGTGTGAGCAGGTTACCGACTGCGCCTCCTGGCGGCAACGGCGCCCTAGACATGACAATGGATGCCTCTGTGGGCCGTTTTGTTGCACTACAATTCGGAAACCACATGAATATCTAATTCCTTCAGCACATATTTTCCAGATTTCGGCGGTGGGTTCGGGCAAATGTGTCTGTTCCATTTTATATATATATATATAGGGTGATTCAAAAAGAATACCACAACTTTAGGAATTTAAAACTCTGCAACGACAAAAGGCAGAGCTAAGCACTATCTGTCGGCGAATTAAGGGAGCTATAAAGTTTCATTTAGTTGTACATTTGTTCGCTTGAGGCGCTGTTGACTAGGCGTCAGCGTCAGTTGATGCTAAGATGGCGACAGCTCAACAGAGAGCTTTTTGTGTTATTGAGTACGGCAGAAGTGAATCGACGACAGTTGTTCAGCGTGCATTTCGAACGAAGTATGGTGTTAAACCTCCTGATAGGTGGTGTATTAAACGTTGGTATAAACAGTTTACAGAGAATGGGTGTTTGTGCAAAGGGAAAAGTTCTGGACGGCCGAGAACGAGTGATGAAAATGTAGCACGCATCCAGCAAGCATTTGTTCGCAGCCCAGTAAAATCCACTCGGAGAGCTAGCAGAGAGCTGCAAATTCCACAGTCAACTGTATGGAGAGTCCTACGAAAAAGGTTAGTTATGAAACCGCCAGGCAGCCCGTGACAGAGCACTTCATCACTGGCCTCCAAGAAGCCCTGATCTTACCCCCTGCGATTTTTTTCTTATGGGGGTATGTTAAGGATATGGTGTTTCGGCCACCTCTCCCAGCCACCATGGATGATTTGAAACGAGAAATAACAGCAGCTATCCAAACTGTTACGCCTCATATGCTACAGAGAGTGTGGAACGAGTTGGAGTATCGGGTTGATATTGCTCGTGTGTCTGGATGGGGCCATATTGAACATATGAGTGAAAAAAAACCTTTTTAAATACTCATTGTAATGATGTATAACAGAAGGTTATATTATGTTTCATTCATTAAATACACATTTTTAAAGTTGTGGTATTCTTTTTGAATCACCCTATATATATATATATATATATATATATATATATATATATATATATATATATATATATTATCATAACAGACTTGGGCGATAGCTGCACTCTCAGCTGAAAATCCCACTCGGAAATTGTGACATGTCACCTGCAGAGAGACAAGAATGGAAATTAATGATGTTGAGGTGATAAAAGGCACAGGATAGCGATATTCACATATACAGCCTGCGGCAGTATACCACACGTTATTAATGAAGGAATAAACAACTTTATAAATAATAGTGTTTTCAGTGCGTTACAGTTTAGCAAATCGCCGTACAGTGACAAAATTTTACTGTAAGTTTCAGTGGTACATGTGAACACTGTCCGCAAATTGTAATGATTACGCCTCATATGCTACAGAGAGTGTGGAACGAGTTGGAGTATCGGGTTGATATTGCTCGTGTGTCTGGATGGGGCCATATTGAACATATGAGTGAAAAAAAACCTTTTTAAATACTCATTGTAATGATGTATAACAGAAGGTTATATTATGTTTCATTCATTAAATACACATTTTTAAAGTTGTGGTATTCTTTTTGAATCACCCTATATATATATACACTCCTGGAAATGGAAAAAAGAACACATTGACACCGGTGTGTCAGACCCACCATACTTGCTCCGGACACTGCGAGAGGGCTGTACAAGCAATGATCACACGCACGGCACAGCGGACACACCAGGAACCGCGGTGTTGGCCGTCGAATGGCGCTAGCTGCGCAGCATTTGTGCACCGCCGCCGTCAGTGTCAGCCAGTTTGCCGTGGCATACGGAGCTCCATCGCAATCTTTAACACCGGTAGCATGCCCAGACAACGTGGACGTGAACGGTATGTGCAGTTGACGGACTTTGAGCGAGGGCGTATAGTGGGCATGCGGGAGGCCGGGTGGACGCACCGCCGAATTGCTCAACACGTGGGGCGTGAGGTCTCCACAGTACATCGATGTTGTCGCCAGTGGTCGGCGGAAGGTGCACGTGCCCGTCGACCTGGGACCGGACCGCAGCGACGCACGGATGCACGCCAAGACCGTAGGATCCTACGCAGTGCCGTAGGGGACCGCACCGCCACTTCCCAGCAAATTAGGGACACTGTTGCTCCTGGGGTATCGGTGAGGACCATTCGCAACCGTCTCCATGAAGCTGGGCTACGGTCCTGCACACCGTTAGGCCGTCTTCCGCTCACGCCCCAACATCGTGCAGCCCGCCTCCAGTGGTGTCGCGACAGGCGTGAATGGAGGGACGAATGGAGACGTGTCGTCTTCAGCGATGAGAGTCGCTTCTGCCTTGGTGCCAATGATGGTCGTATGCGTGTTTGGCGCCGTGCAGGTGAGCGCCACAATCAGGACTGCATACGACCGAGGCACACAGGGCCAACACCCGGCATCATGGTGTGGGGAGCGATCCCCTACACTGGCCGTACACCACTGGTGATCGTCGAGGGGACACTGAATAGTGCACGGTACATCCAAACCGTCATCGAACCCATCGTTCTACCATTCCCAGACCGGCAAGGGAACTTGCTGTTCCAACAGGACAATGCACGTCCGCATGTATCCCGTGCCACCCAACGTGCTCTAGAAGGTGTAAGTCAACTACCCTGGCCAGCAAGATCTCCGGATCTGTCCCCCATTGAGCATGTTTGTGACTGGATGAAGCGTCGTCTCACGCGGTCTGCACGTCCAGCACGAACGCTGGTCCAACTGAGGCGCCAGGTGGAAATGGCATGGCAAGCCGTTCCACAGGACTACATCCAGCATCTCTACGATCGTCTCCATGGGAGAATAGCAGCGTGCATTGCTGCGAAAGGTGGATATACACTGTACTAGTGCCGACATTGTGCATGCTCTGTTGCCTGTGTCTATGTGCCTGTGGTTCTGTCAGTGTGATCATGTGATGTATCTGACCCCAGGAATGTGTCAATAAAGTTTCCCCTTCCTGGGCCAATGAATTCACGGTGTTCTTATTTCAATTTCCAGGAGTGTATATATATATATATATATATATATATATATATATATATATATATATATTATCATAACAGACTTGGGCGATAGCTGCACTCTCAGCTGAAAATCCCACTCGGAAATTGTGACATGTCACCTGCAGAGAGACAAGAATGGAAATTAATGATGTTGAGGTGATAAAAGGCACAGGATAGCGATATTCACATATACAGCCTGCGGCAGTATACCACACGTTATTAATGAAGGAATAAACAACTTTATAAATAATAGTGTTTTCAGTGCGTTACAGTTTAGCAAATCGCCGTACAGTGACAAAATTTTACTGTAAGTTTCAGTGGTACATATGAACACTGTCCGCAAATTGTGTCGCGAATACAGTCAGTAGTAAAGATGTAATAATTTAAAACGTCATGCTTCATGCGGCAGTTTTACTGCATGAACAGCTAAAATGTAGCAAAGAGATGAACTTTTCTTTCCTTTCATCATTTTATGGGGTTGTCAGCGAGAAAAAGTTTCGTAATGATTTAAAAACTGAAATTATGTGTAAAGTTTATTGCAAGTCACTTTGTGATCTCATTCTCAAACACTGAATCACTACAGTCAGGTATTCACACGTTGTTTTCTACGTTGCATTTTCACCTTCAGCCCCAGTCTTTTGAAAGGTAAGTGATTCTTCCCCCGCAGCGATTCCTTACAGACAGTAAGTAAAATGTGTACAAAGTTTGGTTGAAACTGGTCGAGTGGTTTAGGAGGAGATGTGGAAAATACATACATTGAGGTGGCAGGCTCACATTGAACACCTAGCAAACAAACTGAGCAACTTTGCATTTTCCGCGCAAATATTATCAACTGACATGGACACACGAAAAGTAGTATATGTTAGCTACTTTGATTCCATTATTGGCTGTGGTATTGTTTTTTAGGGTACCTCAACAAGCATAATGCGGATACTAAAAATATAGAAAACATATGTGCATTGATACAGAAAAAAATCATTTAAAGTATGTGCACTGTAAATCATAAAGAACCACGTCGTCCATTATACAGAAAAGTTAAAATATTAACTCTACCATCCCTATAAATATATTAGAATATTATCTTTATCTATACCAGACATCAGTTGAGGGAAATAATTTTCTTCATTTACATCATAAAAGAAGCAAAGAAAATTTTATTCTTCACAACCGCTGCCTCAAATTGTATGCACAGAGTGCTCAAAATATGGTAATGAAAACTTATAATAAATTAAAAGGGAACATGTTAATGCAGATAAATTTAGGTCCACTTCAAAGAAAACTATACGAAGCACTGGCACTGAAATGTTATTGGTCAATGGATGAACGCATGCAGGAAGAACTGCAAATTTAAGCTGAATATGATGTGTTGCATATCACAAGAGATATTATCTTGGCGTTATTATTTATTTTACTTCTATTATGTGGTATTGTGAAAATCATTGTAACTTTATTGTAAACTGTTTGTCTCATGCACACAAACCATATGGATTGCAAATGTACGTCATGAGATGAATAAACCACAATCCCACATGCACACATACATACACACATACATACGAGCATTCCGTAGATATATTTTTATATGTATGGATTTGGCAAGAAAGTCCTGTAAGTAAGTGGTCCAGGGACAGAAGAGAAGCTGCCGAGTGACATTCTCATTGTCTGACAGAGAAAAGAGGTCATCCTTCATTTTCTTAATCTTAGTCGTCAGTGACTGTAACATTCTTTTACAACCAGATGATTAAGCTCCAGTCGCTACAGGTTGCAGTAATTGTCACTGGACTCTGTTGTTGTGCAGGGCCAGTCAGAAGTTACTAGGCTGCCCTGTACATGTACTGTCCGCCGCTTTACCGGAAGTCAAGTTTGCTGCTGACTGTATATGGGCAAGCCAGTAGCCGTGATGAACGACAAACTGTAGACGACGACCGTGTGTTTCCTTTTCTTTCGAGGCTATCCGCAAACAAGCAGTTATGAGGGAGAGGTTTCGAAGCAGGGCAGGAGGCTTGGCTAACCACAGATGAGACGATTAGGACCCCAAAGTGGTGTGTTGTCTTGACCCTCGGCCTTCACAGGAGGCCATTCAGTTGTAGAAGCAGGTACTATTACTTGCGAAATCTCAGCTACCCACGTGGAGAGGTGGATGGGCATTGCCAAGGTACCAGTGGGCACGGGCGTTTTTCCTGCGAAACGCACTGCTGGCGACAGAACGCCGCACCGCCCGGAGCCAGACACCAAAAAAAAAAAAAAAAAAAAATGGTCAAATGGCTCTGAGCGCTATGGGACTTAACTTCTGAGGTCATCAGTCCCTATAGCTTAGAACTACTTAAAGCTAACCTACCTAAGGACATCACAAACATCCATGCCCGAGGCAGGATTCGAACCTGCGACCGTAGCGATCACGCGGTGCCAGACTGTAGCGCCTAGAACCGCTCGGCCACCACGGCCGGCGCCAGGCACCAACAACGCCACTTCTTCTGTCGTGTCGTCAGCTTCCCCTGCTTCCGACGCCGCAGAAGGCGACGATGTTGCCACCGACGCCGCTGCATCACAGAATCCAAACACCGAGGGGACCGACAAATGGCGTCGATACTGATATCTGCAGAGATAACTGCATACAAGGCAAGTAACACATCACAACTGTTGTCAGTATTAACATGCAAGCTTTGTTGGGTCACTTTCTAGCCACCGCAGCAGTGCAGAGGGCAAAGATGGATTCCCAGGCGACGAAATTAGATTCAAAATTAGATTATCAGAGTTGCGGGCAACGTTACGAAAAATTAATGTCGATCCACTGTCACATACTCTTGAAGCTGTGACAAACTCATTCACTGAAGCACTTCAGGTGCACAATGAGAAATTTTTTGGCTATATAGATGCTCCTCCTCTTGAGTTTCAGAAATAGCGAGATGTTCTGGGCAAAGCCCATGACAAAAATGAGGAAGCATGGCGAAATTTTGAAGCAAAATTAAGTTCTGTGTAAGAGAAACTTCGGGGAATTGACGAACACGTGATCACCATAGCTAAACAAGTTTAAACCTCCCCTTAGAAAAATTTATGAATTACTGTGCTGGTAAATCCCACACGTTATTTGATTTTCAAACAGCTGAGCAAAACTGAACGTACTCAGACATTTCTCTCTTTACTTATTCTGATCATCACTACACTGACACACAATATTTTTACCGCAACGTAATCTGACTTTCAATAATCCCCACAAAAGAATGGCCCTGACTAATAATAACCTATACCTTTCATGGATCACTTACAAAAATCTTCGTTACTCGAACTATTGCAATACAGCAAGCGCCAATACTGGCAGCTAAATAAAAGATTCTAACTACTGAAGGCACTAACTACTGATAGGCATAGTTAGAAAATGAAAGATTTTGATAGAGAAAAAACAATGTATTTACCTTAATAGTGTTCAAAAGTCATTATATATATATATATATATATATATATATATATATATATATATATATATATATATCAGTTCATGACATCCAGTCTTACAAATTTACTCTCTCTGATGGACACACGTCCAGATCATCCGCTCTCAAAACTCCGCCATCTCTCTCCCTACATCCACCACTGCTGGCGGCTCACCTCAAACTGCTCAACGCTACGCGCTGTTTACATCCAGCTGCCTAACACTACAATAGCGAATATTCCAACAATACCAACCAGCCACAGACTGCACACAGCACAGCCAATGATTTTCATACAGAGCGCTACGTGACGTTACCAACATAAAAACCTAAACAGCCTACTTACAAAGTGAATGGACTGAAAACGACACTCGAGTTGCTGAGCGATTGGGAGAGACGAGCACGTAACTTACTGGACACACTGAATTATTTTCAGCTTCAGGCACAAGGATGGAGATAACAGAGGGAAAATTAAAGCAATTTCAGTCAGAGGGCGCTGAAAGGATCGCCGTGCAGTATGCTGAAGTAGAAACGAGGCAAAAATATATGAGTAGTGATAACCTGAACTGCAAAGCGGCTTGCAAATTTCTGTTTACGGGTTGAGAGACCTTTGTTGACATGTTTTTAGGCGTTATTCCCCCCCAGAGCGCTCGCTACATCTCTCCACATTACCTGCATCGAGCAATCTCTGGAAATTTTGTCAGCTCGAGCAATCTCTGAAAATTTTGTCAATCTTGAACGATTTTCAGGAGTAAGAACCTACACATCAGCGAGTACGTAAAGTAAATAGTCGGTGACAGACAGACAACGATGAGAACCAGACTAGACAGATTACGCAAATGAACATCTAGGACAGAACCAGAATGACAGCATAATCATGAAGTTGCAGTGTTTGAGTAATAGAGTAAGGGACTGTAAAGCTAATAACTAGCAGCAGGCGCTCTCACAGAACCTCAGTAAGTGTTGGATTTAAAAAAAAAAGAAGAAAGTGAGCATTAATCTGTGTGCTGTATAAAGGTCTCCATGTAATGTTTATTTTCTTTTGCTCACTTATGTAGAATCATGTACTTAAGTAAAGAACTGTCTGAGACTATAAGAAGGGAACGAAGAGGACACGAAAGTGAGATCTCTGTGGAGAGCAGATTTCTGAAGTAATTGTGGAGTGGTTTAGCTCAGGAAGAGCAGGGGAACGGGGGTATGGGTGCGATGGCTGCAGTGGCATGAGAGATCACAAAGGTGGTAACAGGCTGATGGAGGAGCACTTTTAGAAGTACCACCCTCGTGTGTCTAGTTTGACCATCGCACAGATAACGCCCCCCACTCAACCCTCCCCCCAACCCCGCCACTCTGCGCCGCCCCCCACCACACTAATACTTGTTGTAGACGGATTGAACCTATGGGTCAATCGGCAAAAACGACAATCTCACAACTTGGTAGGCAGGACAGCAGACCAAAAACCAGCAGACCGTTGACACACCCAGTAATTCACACTCCCACGCATGAACAGTGATATGCCATTTTTTCTTGCCTTTAACAAATAATCTCATCAGGTTGAGAAATGAGGTTAAGGGTGGAGAGGTGAAAACCGGAACAGAGATTACCAAAGCTAATAATAAGAAACAAAATCGTCGTCAATCAAAGATGAAAATTTTAACATCTTGATGGGAAGATAAAGAAGAACTCTACAAAGGGATTAAGCTGAACATGGAGAAGGAAACATTTAGGAAGAAAAAGGGATTAAATGGAAATGGGATAAGAGAACATTTTTAGGAATCAAAGGAGGTCGTGAGAGATTGATATGTCCTAACAGAAGAAAAAGTATTGAAAATGGGATCCATAACGTAATAAACACAAATGGGCTGCTGGAGACACAGAACATCAGCATCGGTTTCAAGCCCTTGTTCGTCTGGCAACTCGCAGTGATTATAAAGGGTAAACATATTAAATGGCATCCGTTATTGTCCACAATAATCTCATTTGAGAATGGTAACACTATCAGAAAGGAAGATCAAAATGTCATCAGTGTTATCACTACCAACGAGAAAAGTCAATGAAATGTATAGTAACTAATAAGGTAAAAGTTGTCGAAGATGGAAGAAAACTGTGTTGTATAATAGCAGATGCGTACTGTGTCAAATGAGAATAGCGTTCGCTAACTGAAGTGGTACATATGTGAGGAAGAAGGCAGCCTAGGAAAAAGAATGTAATTTCTGTTTATTACAATTATTGTGTGTAGTGGATTGCAGACCTAGAAACGACAGAGGCTTCGTCCCTCCGTTGGCCTCAGTGGTTCACAGATCCTAAACAGGCCACACACACACCCATCCCACAGCCGCACCACACCGAACACACGGTTATTCTGCGGTTCGGCCCCCAGTAGCCTCCTCCCCCGCTCTCTCTCTCTCTCTCCCCGGGAATGTCTCATACCAGACGAAAGTAACCGAAATGTTTGCGTGGTAGAGTAATTATGCGTACGCCTACGTGGAAACAGTGTTTGCGCAGCATGCGCCGACATAATGTAACTGAGGCGGAATAAGGGGAACCAGCCCGCACTCGCCGAGGCAGATGGAAAACCGCCCTGAAAACCATCCACCGGCTGGCCGGCACACCGGAGATCGACACTAATGCGCCGGGCGGATTCGTGTCGAGGATCGGCAAGACTTCCCTCTCGGGATGCAGCGCGTTAAGCCGCGCGGGTAGCCGGCCGGGCTTTATTATAATCATTGCGTCAATTACTTAATAATATCAGATGTTTTACTATGAAAATGACTCTGGAGCCTGAGCAAAGGCGGCCCGCAACTGAACCATCATTGCTGTGTGTCAGAGCTAATGTTGTAAAACTACTGTAGGTTACCGTAGACTACCGTAAGTAAGCGTAGACCGCGGATGTTTTCCTAGTAGATGTGGTCACTTAAGGTTGTACGTCGGATATGTTGCATACTATCGGACTTTGCTTCATAGTTGGGTGACCAGCGGAAGTGTTTAAACTCAAAACAGTGATCCTGGAGCACTCTGTAGCAATTCTGGACGTGTGGAATGTCGCATTCTCCTGCTGGAATTGCCCAAATAAGTCGGAATGCGCAATGGACATGAATGGACACAAGTGGTCAGACAGAATGCTTACGTACGCGTCACCTATAAGAGTCGTATCTAGACGTATCAGTCTCCCATATCACTCCAGCTGACATGATTCACGTTAAATTCGGAAGCAAATGGCTCTGAGCACTATGGGACTCAACTGCTGAGGTCATTAGTCCCCTAGAACTTAGAACTAGTTAAACCTAACGAACCTAAGGACATCACAAACATCCATGCCCGAGGCAGGATTCGAACCTGCGACCGTAGCGGTCTTGCGGTTCCAGACTGCAGCGCCTTTAACCGCACGGCCACTTCGGCCAAATTCGGAAGCGGTGAACCGTTTAGAACCTGAGTGAGGATATATGAATTTCTGTTCTTCATAGTTATCCTGCTGTCTGTTAGTTAAGGATAACCATTATTTGTAGGAAAACTGAAACTGTAAATGTTTAACTCAGGTTTCTGTTCGAAAATGTTGATTTGTAAGAGGAGCATATTGAACTAAAAATTTAGAAAACAATACAGATTTATATACAGCGCCAGAAACGCAATTTCCTCAACAAAAAGGTAAAATTGAAAAAACTGCTAAACAAAAATATATCAAACATCGCTTCAGTTCTTCGTCGAACTTACATAAAACATATTTACGCTATTTGCAAACAACTTTCGCATTGATCGGTAATAACAGGTAAGTCTTGCCTTTGTTCGTGGTGAAGAACGTTCTATTGAATACCATATAACAACAATAATTATATACATTTCTTATGTTCTTGCAAGTTAACTGTACTTGCATCAAAATGAAATGCTTTGGTCACATAAGGGACAGAAGTAACGCGATCAACTAATTTTTATGACTTATTCAGTGAAGAGCCAAAGAAACTGGTACAGCTGCTCAATATCGTGCAGGGCTCCCGCGAGCACGCAGAAGTGCCGCATACACGACGTGGTACGGACTCGACTAACGTCAGAAATGGTGCTGGAGGGAACTGACACCATGGAACCTGCAGGGCTGTTCATAAATCCGTAAGAATACGAGGGAGTGAGATCTCTTCGGAACAGCACATTGCAAGGCATCCCAGATATGCTCGATAATGTTCATGTCTGGGAAGGTTGGTTGGTTGGTTGTTTGGGGAAGGAGACCAGACAGCGTGGTCATCGGTCTCATCGGATTGGGGAAGGATGGGGAAAGAAGTCGGCCGTGCCCTTTCAGAGGAACCATCCCGGCATTTGCCTGGAGTGATTTAGGGAAATCACCATGTCTGGGAAGTTTGGTGACCAGCGGAAGTGTTTAAACTCAAGAGTGATCCAGGAGCCACTCTGTAGCAATTCTGGACGTGTGGGATTTCGCATTGTCCTGCTGGAATTGCCCAAGTAAGTCGGAATGCGCAATGAGTGGATGCAGGTGGTCAGACAGAATGCTTACGTATGCGTCACCTATCAGAGTCGTATCTAGACGTATCAGGCTCCCATGTCACTCCAACTGCACACGCCCCACAGCATTAGAGCCTCCACTAGCTTGAGCAGTCCACCGCTGAAATGCGGGTTCCATGGATTCATGAGGTTGTTTACATACCCTTATGCATCCATTCGCTCGATACAGCTTGAAACGAGACTCGTCCAATCAGGCAACATGTTTCCAGTCATCAACAGTACAATGTCAGCGTTGACGGGCCGAGGCGAGGCGTAAAGCTTTGTGTTGTGCAGTCATCAAGGGTACACGAGTGGGCCTTCGGCTCCTAAAGCCCATATCGATGATGTTTCGTTGAATGTTTCGCTCGGTGACACTTGTTGATGGCCCAGGATTGAAATTGCAGCAATCTGGGGAAGGGTTGCACTTCTGTCACGCTGAACGATTTTCTTAGGTCGTCGTTGGTCCCGCTCTTGCAGGATCTTTTTCTGGCAGCAGCAGTGTCGGAGATTTAATGTTTTGCCTGATTCCTGATATTCACGATACATTTGTGAAATTATTGTACGTGAAAATCGCTTCACCGCTACCTCGGAGATGCTGTGTCCCATCGCCCAAACTCACTTAAATCTTGACAACCTGCTGTAAGAATATAAAATATACACTGAACTAACACTGAATGATATGGGGTTCTAATTATGTGCAAAGCAAAGGTGAAAACAATAAAACAATAGCATAAAAAAAATAAAGAGAGAGAAGTCGGCTGCTTGCATTTTCTCTCTTACACTCTTATTTATGTTTCTTTCGCTATCAATTCTATCAATACTATCGATAGTTCTACCATTTACTCCGTCATGTATGTAGTTCTGCAAAACTACCGAACTGTAGTTTTGTTAGGGCGCAATTCTAGTCAGAGGTGTCCTCTTCTAAGGACAATTACAGCCATTTGCAGGACTGAGAGATAATAAGAACTGGACAGATCAGGTGAAGCAGTTCAGAGAGAGTGATTGCCTCTCAGGCCCCAGGGGAAGTACCAATACACGAGAGACAATAACACAAAAATGTCGCTCTGTGAACACGTCACTAGCTTAATAATATTGATAGACAACAGCAACCCGCCGATATGTGTCCAGACCAGACAACAACGCAAACATGTCACTCTGTGTACATACCAGGCGTCAACAGCGATACGTCGCCCTGCATACAGGAAAGACACTACAGGTTCCGCAAAAGGTTCCGACATCGCCCATCAGCAGCACACGCGTCCGATCGTGGTGCTGGAACACGGCACTGTTTCTCATCTGCACGTCCCGTGACACGTGTACCCACCTCACGTGACAACTCACTGAAATCATTTAAGACTCTGTACGACCACTACTTGTCAGCAGTCATTTTCGCTCCGGTCTCACACATGTATGTTCCACAGTAGCAAATAAAATAATAAAAACCACTCCGTCTACAAGCCACAAGTGGCCCATCGGGACCATCCGACCGCCGTGTCATCCTCCGAGGAGGATGCGGATAGGAGGGGCGTGGGGTCGGCACACCGCTCTCTCGGTCGTTATGATGGTATTCTTGACCGAAGCCGTTACTATTCGGTCGACTTTAATCTTATAATAAGTAGCAAATTTTTATACGATAGAAGGGCTATTTACAAATGGAAGTCAACTAAGTTGTACTCAGTGATTGCCTGATGCGACTCGAGCAGCAGAAAATGTGTAGACTTGCTGTGGGACGGATCTACGTGATAAGGAAACTTGAAGGTCAGTGCTCACCCCGTGCTGGGCCACAGTAGTGGCGGTGTCAGGTGTCTTCTTAGTGTTGACGAGTGATCCACGGTCCACGGTGCGTGACCGCCAATCGCGGGCAGGTGCAGCAGGCGGCGCCGACCGCCGGCCGCCGTCCGTCCGGAGGTCGATATTTTGGAAGTAGTTATTTCATGCGGGGCCGGGCCGGCACCCCGGAGCTAGGAGCGCTCACCCCAGTGGAGGGTGAACTTGTAAAGCAGGGGAGTTCTCCCCTCGGCAAGCAAGAAAGGGTGGCGGCCAGGGCTGCGGGGGTGGCAGTCGCCTGGCGGCGGCGGCGGCGGCGGCGGCGGCGGCGGCAGAGGCGGAGGCGGAGGCGGAGGCGGAAGCGGGCAAATGCTCAGCAGCCTACACACACGCACACGCGCTTGCCAGGCATCGCTCTGCTGCTGGCGATGCGCAGTTTTTTCTGGTCCAGTAGGTCACCGGCGTCTGCGCCGACCTGTCATCTTTCACGCTCACACGCCTCCACTCGTGCGAAAACACTTGGTTTACTACGTCGTAGCAAAGCTTATTTGCAAGTACTTTCCGTCAACGGGAAAATATGTCAATACTACGTATATTATCGTTCATACGGAGTGCTACAGAATATCGGCACGCTAGTAGCCCACACTTTTAGTTCACTAGGTCAGTATCACTGGCGAACATTTTCGACACTCTTAAGGCCAATGCACGCAACGTGAATTACGTACTGAATTACACAGGCGTTAACAAGACATTAGTTATCCTACTGTGTTCTAGGTGTGTCCAACAAATTGAAATTATGGAGAACAGTAATACATAAGCTACTTCAGGATGCTACTGGTCCTTTTCCAATTCGGGAATTAAAATAGTTAACGATGACAAAAGTAAAACTGATAAATGATGACTTATATTAGCAAAAAATACTTTTCTGAAAAAGAGAACTAGATCAGCATCCAATACCAACATAAACGTTGTGCTATGAAACTATTTGTTTGGCGTTTAGCCTTATCTGGACACGGAACGTGGTCGATGAATAATAGGCCTGCAGTCAAGAACAAAGCATAAACTTCTGAAATACGATGTTACAGAAAAATGCTAAAATGTTATAGCGAGTCACCAATGAAAAGGTACTGAATCAAATTTGTGAATATTGTTTTAGTCTCAACATGGCTAAAATAAGGAACTGATTGACACAACACATCAAAGGGCATGAAGGAAACGTTTATTTGGAGGTATGAATTAAACAACGTCTAGATACAATAAAGAGCATTACCAAAGCAATGGCTGCACAGCCAAAACAATTGACAATTTAAGCAGATAAATACACGAAAGCAAGACAACGAATGGACAAACTGTGAAAGAAGAGAAAATATTCGCCAGTATCCCATACCTGGGCTCCATACCACAAAAAATCGCCAGCCTTTTCAGAAAAGCAAATGTAACAGTTGCATTCTCAACGAATAATTAGTTAGGAAACTTACTCATCCATAATGTAAAATCAAATACACAAACATACAACAACAGCGGAGTGTCATGCCCTTTTGTCCTGCCTACTATGTAGGGAAAACAGGCAGAAACTTCAAGACCCGTTTTCAAAAACATGTAAATGCTTTCAGGCTTAAGCATTTCGAAAAATTAGTCAATGCAAAATATATGTTGGAAACGAAACATGTCGTCAACAGTCCAGAAAACAATTTGATAATAGTACATAACGAAGCCAATGGTAAGACCCTAAATCTGTTAGAACAAATGGAGGTATACCTCCACAAAACCAAGAAATCAGAATCTATATTAAATGAACAAACAGATTTCACAAGCCATAGCTATTTCAGTAATTTTAAAGACCTATTCTAAACTTATTTCTTGCATACGTCAATTGTTTAATAGTTATATCTTTAGCACTACGAATAAATTCATCTATGACAACACCACGTACAAAATCATATGTGAAGTGTTTATAAACATGTGTGTACGAATGTGCCTCTTGGATGAAGTGACATGTCTTAAAACGACGGAGAAAAGAATGTCTGCCGGTGCTAAAACATTAAAAATGCTTTCCTTGGTATCGTGGTAAGTTTACACTGTTCATTTTCCACTATTTTGCACATATTTTCCGCGTTCGAATTACGAAATTCATAACCTAACATTAAACATTTTCGTGACAGGAATATGCATTTCACCTCATTCAAGAGAAGAAATAAAACATATATTAAGACAAATTACACCTGAAGATGGACCCACAGGGTCCTAAATAAATCTTGTAGGTAATGAAACACGAAAAAGTTGCGACTGGAGGCGTTGTTTAATTCATACCTCCAGTGTTTTGAATAGAGTCACGTTTTAAGCTGAAAAATATGGAGAAAATTAAAAAAAATGTTTATTTGATAATAGAAGGAGGTGTGTGGGAAAAATATTATAGTGTGAGACCAAAACTTGACGAAGTGAGAGGGCTGAAGTGGGTGTAGGTTGTGATGGATGTGAGAACGACAGACTAGCGTGAGAGCTGCATAAAACTAGTTATCGGACTGAGGACCACAACAATACTTGGCCATAGCGGCAATGCAGAATACGGCATTCTCTATCTTCTCACACTGCGCCGCCACCATCAAAATGAACAAAATATCGTTAAAACAAACAAATGGTTAAATTTACAGTTAACACAGGCTTTGATTATATCACTTCAATTCCTGTCTGCAGGTCAATTGTTTTGAGTATTGGACGATCTTCAGTTACGGTCCATCGGCCAGTGAAATACCCAACACGTGAACGAGCGTCTTGGCAGTCAAACATGTGATGGAAATGAAATGAGCGTTTGGCGTCATTGGCCGGGAGGCCCCTTACGGGGCAGGTCCGGCCGCCTTGGTGGAGTTCTTATTACATTCGACGCCACACTGGGCGACCTGCGCGCCGGATTGGGATGAAATTATGATGAAGACAACACAACACCCAGTCCCTGAGCGGAGAAAATCCCCTACCCAGCCGAGAATCGAACCCGGGCCCCTTAGGACGACAGTCCGTCATGCTGTCGGGCCGGACAAACATGTGATATATAAACGGTATAGTCAAAATAATGCGAACAATGGTAGTAATGGGATGGTTGTGTTTGACGGTTAACATCGCAGGTAAGGCACGTACCGCCCTGGACTGGGCGAATAGTGCACTTCGTATTTGCATTCAGAGGCCGAGGTCGACGTGCAATGAAAGACCCAACAGAGTTCCAAAGAGGGCAGATTGTGGGCGCCCGATCAGCTGGAGCATCAGTAACCAGGACAGCCAACTTATTGCTTCAAGAGCAACTGTTTCAACAGTCATTATAGCCTACGTAAAACACGGAAAAACATCATCCTGTAAACGTAGTATTTGGTGCAAATCGAAACTAAAGGATAGAGATCGTCGTACGCTAACACGGATTGTGTCAAAACAACATAAAACTGGAGCGGCTAAAGTGACTGCAGCGCTCATTTGTCATCTTCGAGACCTCGTATCCATCGTCACTGTCCGCCGAGACCTTAGTAACGACAACCAACGCAAAGAAGCGAAAGCATGGTGTCACGAGCATAAATGCTGGACAGCTGATCAGTGGAAACACGTCATATGGTCCGACGAGTCAACGTTTCCGTTATTTCCGACAACGGGCTGGGTTTACGTCTGGAGAACGCCAAAAGAGGCCTACAATCCTGAATGCTTGATTAACACTGTTAACCATGGAGGTGGAAGTGTGATGTTTTGGGCAGCGAAATCATAGTATTCTACTGGCCCCATCATTACTCCCGAAGTCCGTGTTACAGCCAACGATTATGTCAATATTTTATGTGTCAGATGATCCAGATGTTGTTCCCAAACAATGATGCCATATTCCAGAAAAATAATGCACCAATTCAAACAGCCAGGGCAGTACAGTCGTCTTCCCTGACCAGCACAGTCCCCGGACTCGAACATAATCGAACCCTTGTGTGCAATATTGGAGCGCAGACTCTTGAGCAGGTTTCCGCATCCCTTGTCACGACAGGAGTTAGGAGAGGTTCTGATCGAAGAGTGGTATAGCATTCCACTGGAGATTATACAACACTTATACGCCAATATTCCAAGAAGTCTCCCAGATGCAGATCTTGGTGCCTCTCGCGTCCATCTAGAAAAGATAACCTGAAATGCCTAAATAAGGCGAAACGCGTCTTTGAAAAATAGAAAAAACTAAAATTGCAACCAAGACTGTTTTTAACCAATACTGTTAACCACGGTTTTGCTGTTATGCCACATATGGACTGGAAGAAGACTGCTTGATGTCTGGTACTACGTTTGCCACGACCAGGCTAAAGTACACGACTTTGAACACTCCATTCCGCCCTTCCTACAAGATGACAGGTATTGAACTATAAGAAAGTAAACGTAAATTAGCTCCAAACTACGGCCTGCACTCACTTTATTCATCATGTAAACATCACTACAGATAATCAGATTGGCGGTAATGACATGTTCCATATATCTGCCATCCTTGGCGATGATGTGGCACAAGTGAATAGCGAAATTTTGCATGACCAGCTGAAGTGTCGGAATATCGATGTTGTTAATGATATGTTGCTGTTTTCAACGCAGCAGTGGTCTTGGGGTTATTGTTGTTCACATTGTTTTTAATACAGACTCACAAAAAGCAGTCGCATGTGTTCAGATCCGGAGAATATAGCGGCCGCTCGAGGCCCATGCCAGTGGCCTCTGGGTACTCAAGAGCCAGAATGCGATCCCCAAATTGCTTCTCCTGGACATCAAACACTCTCCTGCTTCGATGGTGTCGAGCTCCACCTTTCGTGACCCACATTTTGTCTAAATCAGGGTCACTTTGGATAATGAGGATGAAATCATCTTCCAAAACCTTCAGGTACTGTTCGGAAGTCACTGTGCAATCAAAGAATATCGCAATGATTATTCTGTCACTGGACATTGCACACTACGCAGTCACCTGTTGAGGATGAAGAGACTTCTCGATTGATAAATGCGGATTCTCAGTCCACAAATGCGCAAATTTTGCTTATTGACGAACCCATCCAATTTAAAGTGGGCTTCGTAGCTAAACCAAACCATGCATGCACATACTAATTCCCATCCTGCCCCGCGGCCAACCGTGCAGTTTTAACGTTCTAACGCATATTAGCTCAGTAATTGTAACCCCGATTATACGAGAGGCAGAACACTAGACAGGGCACTCCTAGATCCGTGAATCTCTTTAGTTTTGTAACTCAGATCATCCTCACGTTTGCTTCCATTTCAACGTTCTGAAAGTCTAACATGCCTCTTCATGTTTCAGTACCGACAATCGGTAGAACACTTCATACGGAGGGTTACTACACATTAATTTCATTAATTCACATGTGTGTAAAAGATGAACAGTACTCTCTGTAAAGATATTAACAAAAATAAGGATATGAGGTAAATATTAAAAATTGTATCGAACTGGGCTCGAAATAAGACCCTTGCTTTATGAATGAAACAAGGCAGAAGATACCGCTGGTGAACTTCAACAACAGGGAATAAATTAACAAGGAGATGGCTGGAATCTTAGACGACTTAAATACACACACGTTGTTGATCGCCTGCATGTTCCAAATGTCACAGCCAGGATCAAACGGAGAAATGTAAACAGTTGATGCTCGATAGTAAGTTAAGTGAAGACTCAACCTTCATGTCCAAGATCGGTGGGCGACGAACTTCGTAGAACTCGCAAGCAGCACCTCGCACTCCAACTGCGCTTGCACGCCGCCAGCGGCTCCAAACCGACTCCGCGCGACGAGGGCTTGCTTGCTGCACCACATCAACCGACCGACTAGACTGCTGGTCCATCCGCGACTGCTGCTCATTGCCCGACTGCACCGCTGGTGCGTCTCCAACTCACTGACTTCCTTCGGACGGACGACGTCCCAGAGACACTGGCTCGGACCCAAGCATGCAGCATGCAGAGGGAACACAACCGACATCTCTGCACAGGACGGAACTGACCCAAATACACGTCGTCAGTGAGGCGACCGACCGAACAACCAACCAACGGTAGTCCCCACTGGTACTGGCTGTGCGGACCTCACTGGGGCTCCATGCCCAACTGCACTGGTGCTGCGTCCGGACCGCCCAACTGGTCCATCTCCAACTGACTGCCAGACACACAACGACCCTGAAATACTGTCGGACGCCCAGAGATAGTATGACAGTGCACTTATCGATGCGCGCTGCTGCTGCCGCTCACAGGCAGACAAGACAGCAATTCAGTGACACCAGTAATTGAAATTAAAATGACGAGGCGACCGTACAGTAGAAACAAGATGTTAAATAAAGATTGCACGAACATGAGCCACGCACGCCTCAGAGTCTACGGTTTGTTACCAGAACGAATCTTTCACTCTGCACCGAGAAATTCGTTCTTCGAGGACAATGTGCGCGGTCATTTATAATGTATCAAAAAACTTTGCCCTAGCCCACATTCCATAGTAGATGCAGGTATTCATTCAATACGATGTGCAAGGCACGTAGTAGTAACTAATTTCTCGTTTCGGCAAGACATTAAACGCTTATATTCCCTCTTGTTTCCATCAACTCCTCCTTAATCTCTTTTTCACAGTCAATGTAGTGTTTGGCTGTGCAAAATTTCCCCTTATACTCTTTCCAGTTCCAAGTAAGATATTTCTTTCAAGCTCAGCAAACGCACAACTGACGTGTTACTTGTTCTGGTGAAGCTGCTCCATTTTTTTCGTATCTTACGCATTCCTCCTAGGACTCTCTCGTTTTACATAATTTTAACATCAGCCGGCCGCGGTGGCCGTGCGGTTCTAGGCGCTCCAGTCCGGAGCCGCGCTGCTGCTAAGGTCGCAGGTTCGAATCCTGCCTCGGGCATGGGTGTGTGTGATGTCCTTAGGTTAGTTAGGTTTAAGTAGTTCTAAGTTCTAGGGGACTAATGACCACAGCAGTTGAGTCCCATAGTGCTCAGAGCCAATTTTAACACCTATGTGTGACATTAAATTATAGACACTCGCAGTTTCATCTGCAACGGTATTTACAAAGTCCCTATTAAAAGTATATTCACTTCTGTATTTCAGACGTACCCTGTCTCAGACTTCTTCCGGATTTTAGTACAAGTGTTTGATACTGACGAGTCTTTTTCTTGAAGAAAGCTCCTCTCCATCTGTACCAACTGTTGCGCATGTTTCTATAGCTTCGTAAATTTTCAGTAATTTAGTTTTCTAGGTAGGAGAATACTTTCACTTCGTCCAATTCGTCTTCAACAACTACAGTGTTTAGGAAACCGCTATTTTCTAGACTAACACTCTTCAACATTCTTGTTTCAGCGTTATTAATCTGTGCTTGAAATTCTCTGCACTTCATCAACAATCTTTCTAAATCTGCCTCGCTTTCGGCCACAACAAACACGTTATGGAGTTTAGCATTAATACCTGTTACCTTAATTTTTTTGTTGCAGATCTGATAATTTATTCACATTCTCCGTTACTTAAATATTGTGCTGAACGATACGCTACGATTGACTTACATTTTTCCTCAAGCGCTCTGGTCCTCCTTAATACTCCAAGGTTGCTACTCGCTGTTGCTGTTTCTAGATATTGTCAACCGATCATATACGTCTGTATTTTACTGTTCGTATTGTAATAATTCTCATCTTATTTTCCCTGTTTTACTCATTTTAATGATTACATCAAGTAACACTCTAAATCTCATATATATTTCACTGCTTTAAGGACCTCTCAGAAACGTCACCGATTCCTGAATTGATTTCAGCTCATATATCTCACTGTAATCTAGACTCTGATTACATTAGTGGATCATCTATTGCTCTAAAGCAACCTCCTTCCAACGAATAGTAGGATACGCCGATATTCTTCTCCTTCGTATAGACCTTTGATACCCTCCAGTCGTCTGACCTTTCTTTCACATTCAGCAGACGCCGTTTTATCTGCAATACGTAAATTAATAGCAGATAAACATATATTCATACACGCTAAGCATCTCATAATCTTTAGGCTGATAGAGCAACGTGGTTCATCATATCAGTGTTAAAACTGTATCTGGGAAATTCCTGTACCTGTAGGTTAAAGCAACGTTAAAGTCGAAAAACAATCAGAGATTCATTGTGTGTTGATAGTATCATTGTTTCTTATCTTTCATATCCCTTATACTAGTGTTTTGTGTGGAAGCAAGATAGATGTTTTCTGGCGATGGTCCAACAAACCGAAAATTGGTTCGAAATAAACAAATATTAGTAGAACAAACACGAAGTTTGGTTTTCAACCTTGTTCTACCAAAAAATAATAGAAGAATCCATAAATGTCAAAACAGTAAGTTATATCACGTACTAGAGAAACTAGACGTAAAAGTTATTTATCCGGCGCTCTGTATGTCCACCACCGTATCTAACAGAGAGGTCTATGCGTCACCACGAACTACTTGACATCCTGCAGGGCTTCTTAGAAGTTATGCTTCGAACAGTTTGTCAACATTAGCCAATTGGTCTTTATTTCCCGTAATGAAATGTCTTAGAGGACAAGGTCGTGGCTTCATGGTGGCCATTTTAGTGAGGCTGAAACATGCCCAGTCCAGTAGCTTCGAAACTGTTCGTCAAGGACTTTCAGTACCTAAATGGTAAAGTGTGCCGGCGATCTATGCTACTCTAACCACAATGATCGATGACTCCCTTGTCTTCAAGCGTTTGGAACATGTCCTTATGAGAGCTTCTATTAACATGCCCTATAAAAAATATTCCCCGAACGGTGTCGTGATGACTTCTCGGTATAACATGTAGTGGTTTTCTTTCTCAATCTTGCACATAACAGAGATTTTCAGTTGACGTGAAAATCATATTCCTCCTGCGTAGCCGGCCAGTTTGGCCGAGCGGTTCTAGGTGCTACAGTCTGCAACTGCACGACCGCTACGGCCGCAGGTTCGAATCCTGCCTCGGGCATGGATGTGTGTGATGTCCTTAGGTTAGTTATGTTTAAGTAGTTCTAAGTTCTAGGGGACTGATGACCTCAGATGTTAAGTCCCCCAGTCCCTCCTGCGTACATTGCGATGTATCGCACATTCGTCAGGTAATAATAGTGAGATCAGTATCGATGGCAAGCATTTGTAAATTCTGCCACGAAAGCACCGCAGACTGGATCTCGTTCTTCCATTTCGTTGTCAGGTAATTCGTTCTCAAGGATCGGTCTAAACACATTCATATTGAAATCAATGTGTTCATGCGTTGTTGGAGGCCGTACTAGAAGTACTTGAAGACTACACGTTCTCTGAAGGCTTTCATTGCAGAACGGCCAGCTGATTGAGCGAATTGCGGCACATGTTTCCTCTCGCTTTTACTTACGTCCACTACATGACCTTTTATACTATCTGATCCTATAGTTCCTGTCTCTCAATTGAAGCAAGTTTGCTTTAAGAGCTGAGACGTTCGCAAAGCGATCACTATACGCACTCATTGTCACTGTTCCCTTGTCCGTGGATGTTCGCACACACAACCGTAAGTGTTCGCTCCTCAACAGTGTAACTGTGTCTGTTCATATCAGCATTTGTTTCACAACTGAAATATTGCAATACTGAAACCAAACGATACATGATGCTGACGATGCTGAACGTAATATGGTCGGTATAGGCATTCGACAGCAAGCACACATACTAAGGAGTGTGGATAATTGGTGCCAAAACATTACAAACTGGAACGCAAAAAAAATAAAAAATAAATAAATAAAAATAAATAAAAAATACGAAATAGCGATATAAAACACGTGCACATACAAGAACAAACAAACAAAACTACAAAAATCTCATATTAAGTTTTATGTCAGACTGAAAACTGACAGAAAAGAGAAAAATCCAGGGAAAAAGGATTAAACTAATACAGCGTAAATCTGGAGTTGGCAGAGCACTGGAATAAAAGTAGACGAGCTAGCCACAGTGCAACACACTAAAGTCTCGAGCCTAAATGTTTAGGGCAAATGACAGAACTTTAATAACTGGGCCACACTCATCTCGTCATCGGCTAAAACAAAAGACAGGGCCCAACAGAAATTCGGTTCTGCCCTCTCAACATAGTATAAAGCACACTTTTTCAAAATGTGGTATACAGCGATCCTTTCAGCTGAATAATAAGTCATGTGTTAGGGGAGAGTACCCATTCCGGAGTCGGGTCAAGGTTAGTTTTCTTCGCCTGTGTGACCGACGAGAAGAACGCGACCAGCCGCTCCTCCTAGTAAAAACTGCACGGATCTCTGAAGCAGAGCGCAATTGCAGCCTGCAGGGAGTGGCACGCTGAGTCACGGCATGTCACCTGCACGCCTCCTTGGCGGTTTCATTAGCTTGTACTCGAACATTTCCCACATTCCTCGATATCCAATAGAATGGCACCTGCTTCCCCCGCTGTTGAAGGACGTGCAGTTGGTCGTATGTGAGATGGACCATTCTCTCTGCTCGGTACATATGCTACAAAGATTGCAGGGCACTAAAGAAATCCAGACCATACTTGCAACCAACAATGCTTTTCGTGCGTTTCAAGCCAGGGATACCAATAAGACAATGAGTTGTTTCCACAACAATACAAAATCAACAGGGGTAAAGATACTCCCCTGTAGTAGCCCATAAGAGACATTTAGGAACGACTGTTCCTCTCCGTGGCGACGGTGCCACGTATTATGACGAGTGTTTCGCTAGGTCTCCAGTGAGCTAGATGGCGAGTCCAGAGGCGGCTGGGGAGGCGGCGGCGCACGTCTGGCGTCCCGGCGGGCCCGGCCGCTGGTCGGCACGACACGCCGCGCTACGCCACGGGCCACGGCCGCCGGCCGCGGATGAATATTTCATCCCCACGCGCCGCCCCGCCGGTCCGCTTAACTTGGCCCAAACTTGTCCGCGCGAGATAAGGAATCCAATGCTCGCCCGAGCAGGCGGTCTAAACTCCCCCGCTCCTCGCCTACCCCGCCAGGGCCGGCGGTCCCGAAGGCAAATCGATTTTGTGCTGCAGGTAGCAAACTTTGTTTACATACGCTAAGGCGGCGGGCGCCGACAGATCGCGTTAACTCGCTCAGCGTCCGGCCAGCGGAGACGGAGGTGCAGGCGGGCGGCGACGTGCACTCTGTCGCGCCGCTCACAAACTGCGCCTCGCAGCAGCCGACACACTTCTTTGCCAGCTTCCGGTTCACACGATAAAAAGCTACGGAACGTGTGCAAGTACATCAACAGTGTTTCTTAATCTGCTGTTAGGTGACATCAGTTACGTGAGAACCCACAGAGGTTATCAATTTTCTACCTACATAAATGATCTTTTCGATAGTGTGGATAGCAATGTGTGGCTGTTTGCTGATGATGCTGTGGTGTACAGGAAGGTGTCGTCGTTGAGTGACTGTAGGAGGATACAAGATGACTTGGACAGGATTTGTGATTGGTGTAAAGAATTGCAGCTAACTCTAAATATACGTAGATAAATGTAAATTAATACAGATGAATAGGAAAAAGAATCCTGCAATGTTTAAATACTCCATTAGTAGTATAGCGCTTGACACATTCACGTCGATTAAATATTTGGGCGTAACATTGCAGAGCGATATGAAGTGGGACAAGCATGTAATGGCAGTTGTGGTGAAGACGGGTAGTCGTCTTCGGTTCATTGGTAGAATTTTGGGAAGATGTGGTTCATCTGTAAAGGAGACCGCTGATAAAACACTAATACGACCTATTATTGAGTACTGCTCGAGCGTTTGGGATCCCTATCAGGTCGGATTGAGGGAGGACATAGAAGCAATTCAGAGGCGGGCTGCTAGATTTGTTACTGGTAGGTTTGATCATCACGCGAGTGTTACGGAAATGCTTCAGGAACTCGGATGGGAGTCTCTAGAGGAAAGGAGGCGTTATTTTCGTGAATCGCTACTGAGGAAATTTAGAGAACCAGCATTTGAGGCTGACTGCAGTACAGTTTTACTGCCGCCAACTTACATTTCACGGAAAGTCCACAAAGATAAGATAAGAGAGATTAGGGCTCGTACAGAGGCATATAGGCAGTCATTTTTCCCTCGTTCTGTTTGGGAGTGGAACAGGGAGAGAGTATACTATTTTTGGTACGAGGTACCCTCCGCCAAGCACCGTATGGTGGATTGCGGAGTATGTATGTACATGTAGATGTAGATGTAGATGTAGAATTTTGAAATCAGATTAGCTACTCACAAATGACTGGGTAACGAACGCAAAAGTACCATTCTACAAGTAGAGCGTGGAGAATCAGATGTCTCAATGTGATAGGCAAGCTGAGAAATCTCGAAGTCCAATTACAAGTGTTCACTCTAGATAGGTTTTCACTGAAGTGCTTTGGACAGAAGATGGATGTAGGGTTATATTAACAGCGGCAGGAAATGGTTTAATGGGAAAGCTGGTCAAACCGCCACGGAGGCCTGAAGGCGACACGCCGAGACGCAGCGTGTCACTCCCTGCAGGTTGAAATTGCACTCTGCTTCAGAGATCCATGCAGTTTTTG
The DNA here is from genome assembly GCF_021461395.2 of Schistocerca americana. Lineage (NCBI taxonomy): Eukaryota > Metazoa > Arthropoda > Insecta > Orthoptera > Acrididae > Schistocerca > Schistocerca americana. The sequence goes on along the minus strand of NC_060119.1, from coordinate 177,931,377 downwards.
CTAGAAGGAGCGGCTTGTCGCGTCTTCATCGCCGGCCACTCAGACGGGGGAAACTAACTCTGATCTGCCTCCGGAATGGGCACTGGCCCCCAACACATGACTTCTTACTGAAGCGAAAGGATCAGTGTACGCCACATTTTAAAAGTGTACTTTGTATCATGCTCTGAGGACAGAACCTAATTTCTGTTGGGCCTTGTATTCTGTTTTAGCCGATGACTAGATGAGTTTGGGCCAGTTATTCGAGTTTTGTCATTGGGCTGTAACGCTAAATATTTGGGTTGGAGACTTCAGTGTGCTGCAGTGTGGCTAACTCGTCTAAACGTGCCGACGTCACAAGTAGAAGAAGAAGAGCCAGAGAAAATGTATGAGAGCATCGATCAGGTAGTTCGGGATCTAAAGGGGTATGAAAATCAAATATTTCCGGAAGATCGGAACGTTCTAGTATGGGAGGAAATAGAAGAAAGAGTCACTGGAGAATATCGGCCGGTAGTAGGAATCAGAGGGGGGAAAAACTAAACCAATTTTACAACAAATTTCATCTAATAATACCAAATACGCTGTTCATAATTCACCAGAGGAGGACGATACTTGGAAACAGCCGAGAAACATGGGAATATATCAGCTGGATTACATCATTGCAAGGCTGAGATTCCTCAATCAGACAGAGGGTTTAAGGCTTACCGTAGAGCACATACAGATTCAAATCACACTTTAGTAATGATGAAGAGTAGACCGATGCTTAAAAGGATCGTCCGGAAGAATCAAAGTGGGAAAAAGTTGCACACAGAATTACTGAGGAATAATGACATGCCTTTCAGGTTCTCTAAGACAACAAATACTAGGGTAGTGAATACCATGGAATGGGGCATGCAATTGAAGAGTTTTGGACATCTCTAAAAAAGGAAATCGGAAATTTGAACAAATAGGTAGAAGGAAGGTAACTGCAAAGAAACCTTGGGAATCAGAAGAAATGCCGGCCGGGGTAGCCGAGCGGTTCTAGGCGCTAGAGTCTGGAACCGCGCGACCGCTACGGTCGCCGGTTCGAATCCTGCCTCGGGCACGGATGTGTGTGCTGTCCTTAGGTTAGTTAGGTTTAAGTAGTTCTAAGTTCTAGGAGACTGATGACCTCAGAAGTTAAGTCCCATAGTGCTCAGAGCCATTTGAACCAATCAGAAGAAATACTTAAACTGACCGATGAACCAAGGAGACAGAAAAACATTCAACAAACGCAGGAATGACTCATTCAGCATAAAGAAAGTCAAAACAACCTTCGGTGGAACTAAAAGAAAAAGCGTCAGCATTAACAGTGCAAGAGTATTTCCACTGCTAAAAGTAAAGAAAAGAGAACGTTAGTTGAAGGCCTCTATGAGGAGGAGGAACTCCGTGATGATATGATAGAAGAATAAATGGCTGTCGTTAAGTAAAACATATGTGATCCGATATTATAGTTAAACATAGCTTTGGAAAACTATCACATAAGGCGGAACGTATACATAATATTTCCTTGGGATTTCTGAAAGCACCGCAGAAGTGTCAACCAAATGACTATTCAAGCTGCCCTGTAGATTCTGTGGTACTGGAGACATACCATTAGACTTTCGTAAAATGCCGAAGATAGAAAGGGTAAACCAATCTGAAAATTATCGAACAATCATTTTAACAGCTTAGGTATCGAAGCTGCTAAAAATAATGATAGAGAGAAGAACGGAAAGGAGAAATGAGGATTGTTAATATGTTACATGACATTCAGTTTGGCTTTAGGGGAGATAAAGCCACCAAAAAGACAATTCTGACATTGAACCTTATAATGGAAGCAAGACTTACAAATAGTAGAGATACTTACATAGAATTTGACTTCCCGGGAAAGGCGTTCGACAGTTCAAACAAGCAAAGGATGCTCGAATTTTTGAGAAAATATGCACATAAACCAACGCGGAACATTAAGAATGGAAGGCCAAGAACGAAGTGCTCGGATTTAGAGTGGTGTAATACAGAGATGCGGTTTCCTGGTTCTACTATTAATCCTATGCATTGAAGAAGCACAAGCAGAATAAAGGAAAGGTTAAAAGTGGGATTAAAATTCAGGGTAAACGAATATTCAGTGACGACACTGCACCATCAATGAAAGTGAAGAATAATTACAATACCCATTGCATGGAAAGTATAGTATAATGAGTTCAGAATATGGGTTGGAGATAGACTGAAGAAAGACGGAATTATTAATGAGGAGTAGCTGAAATGAAGGACAAACTTAATATCGAAACGGCTGACCACGAAGTAGTTGAAATGGTGACAGCCTGCTACCTTGGAAGCAAAATAACAGGTGACGACAGAAACAAAGTGGACACAAAAATCAGGAAAAGAGGGCATTTCTGGTTAATGTAAGTACCAAACACTGATCTTAGTTTGACGAAGAAATTTTTGACAATGTGCGTTTCGATCTGAGCATTGTATGGAAGTGGTTCTACAGAAAGATGTTGAAAACTTGTTGGGCTGACATAAGAATTTAGAAGGTCCTCTGTAGAATCGGTGAGGAAAGGAAAATGTGGAAAACATTGACAAGAAGAAGGAACCCGAATGATGATAGGTCATGTGTTAAGACATCAAGGTATTAACCCCCATGGTACTGCAGGGAACTGTAGGGGAAGACAGAAATTTGAGTACAACCACCAAATGACCTACTGGCGGCAGTGAAGCTGTGAAGACAGGCCGTGTGTCATCCGTGGATCAATCGGTGAGCATTTTTCCGCGAAATGCAAAGGTCCCAGGTTCGAAATTTTTGGAAATTTGACGTAAGGTCTTATGGTGCCAAACTGCTGAGGTCATCGGCCCCTAAGCTTACTCACTACTCAATCTAACTTAAACTAATGTACGATAAGGACAACACACACACCCATGCTCGAGGGAGGACTCGAAGCTCAGGCAGAGGAAGTCGGGCGGACCGTGGCAAGGCAGACCACGCGGCTACCCCACGCGGCCCCAGGTTCGAACTCCAGTTCGGCACACAGTTTTAATCTGACAAGAAGTTATATACCGATTATCTAGAACCTTATTATCGCTGACCTACTGTCGATATAAATCCGTTCAGGCGATATCAGTGTCAACTGGTGAGGAATGACAGGCATGGTGCATGTAGTGCAGTGAGAGTGCTGTCCGTCTGTAGAATGATCAAGGCGCGTGATCTATCTGAGTTTGGCCGAGTGCAGATTGTGATGGGCCGGATGTTCGCCACGAGCATTTCAGAAGCCGCACAACTTGTCGGGTATTTGAGGAATGCTGTGGTGAGTGCCTTCAACACGTGGCGAAACCAAGGTGAAACCACGTCCAGACACTGGGGATTCGGGAGGCCACCCCTCATTACAGATGTAAAACGCCGTCGGCTGAGAAGATTGATGAAACAGACGGCGATATATACTGCTGTCTAAAATGAAAGCAACAAACAACTATTCCTCCGTCCTGTGTAATTCACAATATAATCATACAAACTGTCAACAGATGTCCATACGATGGTGTTCAGCAAGGAAGACGGCATTCCGCTCAACCACGCCAACGACGTCGTCTGGGCACCTATCAAACGGGGTAGTGTTTGAAGGGTAGTTGGGTAGTTCACATCCACACCACTGTGTACACCGACATGGACGGTGCTGTACAGCATGGTGAAGCTTACAGACTCACTGTGGTGGAGGGCCATAGGAAGAATGGAAGCAGGACAGTAGCAGACTGATGTGGCCCAGAGGTTTACCGTGAATCGTTCTGTTATTTTTGTGATGTGGCAACGGTTCATAGATATTGGAACTGTATCACGGAGACCAGGCCAGGGCCGGCCATGAGCGACATGGAAAGAAAGGAGCGTTGTTTGGCTGTAACGGAAAGACGGTACTACCTTAGTATTATACGCCAACTGACATCTGACTTCGCAGCGTCCACTGGACGTGTTGTATTGAGGCAAACGGTGTACAGACGGCTTCTGCAGAGTAGTCTTCATTGTCGGACACCTGCTGTATGTGCGCCCTGGCGCGTCTTCACAAGGGGAACGTCTAGAGTGGGACCGTAAATATGCCACCTGGACGATCGAACAGTGAGCTAATGTTCTTTTCACGGATGAGTCCCGATTTGGTTAGGAGAGTGATTCTTGACGAATTCCCATATGGATGGAACGTGGAATACGATTTCGGGACACAAACTTTGTGGAAAGAGACCGATATCGAAAAGGGTCCCTAACGATGTGAGTAGGGACTATGTTAATCACTCGAACACCTCTTTATGAAATTTATGAAATCGATTTCGACTGATATCAGTCATCATCGGTGCATTTTCCTAACCGATACATGCCATAAGTAGAAATACTGTCCTTGGCAGATTTCTCTCATTTTAGGAATCTGCCATGGACAGTACTTAGGCAACAATATAAATAAATTATGTTTCCGCGACTGGTTGTTACATTCTTCATAATTTTACATTCCACGGTCGCTGCACAGAAAGGGAACCTTATGGAGCCCAACACTCAAATATTGAACTGCAGTTGAGATTCTGTATCTGAATGCACAATAGGAAATGTTTACATTTATTATTATTTTTAATATTATTCCGAAATAACAGATTTGAACAAAGGTTTCTTTATTGTTATCAATCGTTAAAAGAAGTCTGCTGCATATTGCTTTGTTCCATTGTAATATTTCGCTACTATGTGCTGCTTTTAAAGAATTATCAATGTGATTCCTCTCTGCATCACTTGAGATGTAATTGCAGCAGTAGTTGCCAGTCAGTAAAGCTGTAATGCATCGAATGTTTTCAGTGAAGCAGAAAGATGCAAAGATGGTGACGAGCTATCTCATAAATGAACAAATAAGTTGAAAAAATACTATTAATTCCAGCTGCCACTCCGGAGTACGGATTTGCTGTGAAAATGTTTTTGGGGATTTATCCAGAGATGTGATTTACTGGACGGACTGATAGAGTCATACAGTTTTTTATAGACCGCAATGGGCGACAACGAGAAGATTTATTTATGTGTCATGGCATCTGTTTATTAATACTCCAGTGCCAACTTTAATGAGTGCTTTGGTCGTCACAGTAGGTAATTTGATAATATTTAAACTGTTCGCAGTCCATCTCTACAAACATGAAAATCAAACATTCACTTACTATAACTGCATCCGCACCACCGCTTGAGTTCACAGGCCCCCTCTGTCACTAAGACATACACTCCTGGAAATGGAAAAAAGAACACATTGACACCGGTGTGTCAGACCCACCATACTTGCTCCGGACACTGCGAGAGGGCTGTACAAGCAATGATCACACGCACGGCACAGCGGACACACCAGGAACCGCGGTGTTGGCCGTCGAATGGCGCTAGCTGCGCAGCATTTGTGCACCGCCGCCGTCAGTGTCAGCCAGTTTGCCGTAGCATACGGAGCTCCATCGCAGTCTTTAACACTGGTAGCATGCCGCGACAGCGTGGACGTGAACCGTATGTGCAGCTGACGGACTTTGAGCGAGGGCGTATAGTGGGCATGCGGGAGGCCGGGTGAACGTACCGCCGAATTGCTCAACACGTGGGGCGTGAGGTCTCCACAGTACATCGATGTTGTCGCCAGTGGTCGGCGGAAGGTGCACGTGCCCGTCGACCTGGGACCGGACCGCAGCGACGCACGGATGCACGCCAAGACCGTAGGATCCTACGCAGTGCCGTAGGGGACCGCACCGCCACTTCCCAGCAAATTAGGGACACTGTTGCTCCTGGGGTATCGGCGAGGACCATTCGCAACCGTCTCCATGAAGCTGGGCTACGGTCCCGCACACCGTTAGGCCGTCTTCCGCTCACGTCCCAACATCGTGCAGCCCGCCTCCAGTGGTGTCGCGACAGGCGTGAATGGAGGGACGAATGGAAACGTGTCGTCTTCAGCGATGAGAGTCGATTCTGCCTTGGTGCCAATGATGGTCGTATGCGTGTTTGGCGCCGTGCAGGTGAGCGCCACAATCAGGACTGCATACGACCGAGGCACACAGGGCCAACACCCGGCATCATGGTGTGGGGAGCGATCTCCTACACTGGCCGTCCACCACTGGTGATCGTCGAGGGGACACTGAATAGTGCACGGTACATCCAAACCGTCATCGAACCCATCGTTCTACCATTCCTAGACCGGCAAGGGAACTTGCTGTTCCAACAGGACAATGCACGTCCGCATGCATCCCGTGCCACCCAACGTGCTCTAGAAGGTGTAAGTCAACTACCCTGGCCAGCAAGATCTCCGGATCTGTCCCCCATTGAGCATGTTTGGGACTGGATGAAGCGTCGTCTCACGCGGTCTGCACGTCCAGCACGAACGCTGGTCCAACTGAGGCGCCAGGTGGAAATGGCATGGCAAGCCGTTCCACAGGACTACATCCAGCATCTCTACGATCGTCTCCATGGGAGAATAGCAGCCTGCATTGCTGCGAAAGGTGGATATACACTGTACTAGTGCCGACATTGTGCATGCTCTGTTGCCTGTGTCTATGTGCCTGTGGTTCTGTCAGTGTGATCATGCGATGTATCTAACCCCAGGAATGTGTCAATAAAGTTTCCCCTTCCTGGGACAATGAATTCACGGTGTTCTTATTTCAATTTCCAGGAGTGTATATTGATGAGTCAAAACATTATGACACATTCTTGATAGCTTGTCTGTCCGCCTTTGGAACGAAATACGTCACTGAGTCTGCATATCAGGTATCCTACAGTTTGTTGGTGGGTTTGTGGAGGTATGTGTCATTAGATGTCTATGCACAGGTCATATAAAGGTCTGCTGATTTGCGGAAGAGATGAGGGCGCATGATTCCGACCGAGATGGGTTCCCTAGGGTCTACATCAGGCGCATTTGGTTACCCAGGCATCAACGTGAGTTCACTATAATGCCCCTCAGACAACTGTAGCACGGTTCTGGCTCCGAGGCACGGACAATTATACCGCTGAAAGGTGACATCACCGTCGGGGAAGATATAGACCCTGAAGGGATGCACACGGTTGGGAGCTGTCAACGTGTCTTCGATCTTTACCGCAGGTCCCATGCAAGCGGAGGAGAATGTCTGTCGTAGCAGAATACTGCTCCCATCAGATTGCGTGCATGGCGAGCAGCGCGTTTCGAGCCGCCGTTCACTTCGATGACGCCGTTGGTGGAAACGACCAGCGACCTAGTGTAGCAAAAATGTGGTTCACTCGAAGAGCCGATACGTTTCCATTGATCGACTTTCGAATCCCGGTGGCCCCGTGCTCACTGCAGTCGTAAGTGTCGATGTCAATGTCGTTGGGTCAACTCGCAAAAACGTAGAGGTGGTCTGCCCCGGAGCTCCATCTTCAACAATGTACGATGGACGGTGTGCGCCGAGACAAACCTCCGAACCCCGCGTTCTGTGGAGTCGTGGACGTCCAACCATTTAGCGCTAGTGGTTGTTTCACTGCCCTTCTATCTCTTTCCGTGGGTGTGCACGACAGTAGCATGTGACGTTCGAACAGTTTCGCCGTTTTCGAGATACTCATGCACAGGCTCTGCGTAATAGTAAACTTCCATTTGTTAGAGTACCTTTCCTCGATGGATTTTCCCATTTACAGCTCTTATCTTCGCTAGGATGATCCCACGTCCACGTCTGCTCCGTTTACATACCTTTTTTTTCCGCGTCACGTGACCGCAAGGCTGCATCCAACGTCGTCGTGGTCAATGGTTATAATGTTTGGCTGATCAGTTATTGTGTTTGAAACCACCTGCGACCGTTTTTACTGATATCTTGTAAATATTCACCTCACGTTGTCTTCTGTGCTGATACTTCCGTGCCGATCTTCAGTCTTGAGTCTTGCGATCTACTCTCTTGGCCTCCTCGTCCTTATTGATATTTTCAAAATTGACGTCTCTTCTTAAAATCTGGTAATTTACTGCGACAATGCGGCTTTAATAATCTGTTTGCAACTTCCCTGCTCTGCTCGTATCTGCATTCTCGAACTGGTTCTGTTGTCTCTGCGCTATAATTCTCTTCTCCATGCTACATCTTCTGATTACTACCACGAATAAAACCGCCATATTTCTGCAAAATACTGCTCTCCTCCACCAATAAACGGGACTTGCCCTGTCCGCTTGTCTTTACACTTCAACGTCCCAGCTTCAACTGTTCGTCTTCTTTTGTCACTTCCCTCTTGATTAAAACTAACGAAGGTTACATTCCTCCTGTGGCACCATGGCACTCCTCCTTCTGTATAGGGGAGTGTGCTGCACCTAGACGATAGTGTAGCCAGGAATATACGATGATTTTTCGGCGGTCCTTCAGTCTCGTGACCGATTTTAGAATCACCTATGAAGGAACGCACACTAGAGATCGCCGTATGCAGTGTACGCCATTTTCTGCCGTTTTTCTTGTTGTTATACACCAGGTTGTGTCTTGCACAGCATTTGAGTAAATATTTCACGTTATACACATTTGGGTCGTATTTAATTTACTAAAGTGATTTTGAATATATTGTTCATTCTTCCGGTATAAAATTTTATAGTGAGTACAATGTTGCATATTTTTAAAATATTTACACAACATGCGGGCACTTAAGCCATACTTCGTCGATCATGCACCATCTTGTATCTTGAAACCTAGGAACGTCTTTTACCAAGGAAGATATGCTTGCAGATGAGCTGTCTTTCTTTGATGTGTTAACAGTTTTTCCATGGCTGGAACAGGTAAATTTGTTTTAATATCCAATAACTTCAGTTGTATTTAACTTGTAGCTGCTTTTTGATAAAACTTCTGTTTGATTAAGATATACTATTACACTCAGTAATGACAATAGTTTTTCATTTCCATTACTTAAATTGCAATCGAATATTTGTTCCAAGGCACGTTGCAATGTTGTAAATTGGAACATGTTTTCGCATCTGGAAAAATCCTTAATTTTCTGGAGTAATTATTGTAATGTCAGAAAAAGATTGTATCAGGTAAAAATAGAATGATAACATTTAAAAACAAAATGAGAACATACAGTAAATATGTTACAGATCCGGCTAGAAGCGAAAGTCTGAAAAGTGTAGTGAACTACAGCTCTCTCGCCTAAATTACACAGAATTTACGTAAAGCAAGACATAAATACACTTGTATTACATTTCTTTTGCATTTGTGTCGATATATACATAAATTTGAGCAAACAGTGACGAAAACAAAGAAAAAATGGAGTAGAAATTAAAATTCATAGAGAAGAAATAAAAACTTCGAGGTGTGCAGACGACATTGTAATTCTGTCGGAGACAGCAAAGGATCTGGAAGAGAAGTTGAAAGGAATGGACAGTTTCTTGAACGGAAGATATAAGATGAACATCAAAAAATTGTTCAAATGGCTCTGAGCACTATGGGACTTAACATCTGAGGTCATCAGTCCCTTAGAACTTAGAACTACTTAAACATAACTAACCTAAAGACATCACACACATCCATGCCCGAGGCAGGATTCTAACCTGCGACCGTAGTGGTCGCACGGCTCCAGACTGAATCGCCTAGAACCGCTCGGCCACACCGGACGGCAAAATGAACAACAACAAAAACAGAACGAGGATAATGGGATGTAGTCAAAGCAGATCAGGCGATACTGTAGCAAATGAGACACAAAGTAGTTAACGAGTTTTGGTATTTGGGAAGCAAAATAACTGATAATGTTCGAGGTAGAGAGGATATAGAATGTAGACTGTCAATGGCAAAGAAAGCGTTTCTGAAGAGGAGGAATTTGTTAACATCGAGTACAGATTTAAGTGTCAGGAAGGCTTTTCTGAAAGAATTTGTATGGAGTGTAACCATGTATGGAAGTGAAACATGGACGATAAATAGTTTAAACAATAAGAGAAAAGAAGCTTTCGAAATGTGGTGCTTTAGAAGAATGCTGAAGATTAGATGGGTAGATTACGTAACTAATGAGAAGGTACCGGACGGAGTTGGGGAGAAGAGGAATTTGTGGCACAGCTTGACTAGAAGAAGGGATCGATTGGTTCTGAGGCATCAAGGGCTCACGAATTTAGTACTGGAGGGCAGCGTGGAGGGTAAAAATCGTAAAGGGAGACAAACTGATGAATACACTAAGCAGATTCAAAGGATGTGGGTTGCAGTAGTTACTAGGAGATGAAGAGGCTTTCACAGGATAGTGGCATGGAGAGCTGCATCAAACCAGTCTCTGGACTAAAGACCACAACAACAACAGCATACATAAATATACGAAACAAACTGAAAGTAATGTGACAAAGGTTTCATTAAAATACGTGGCTGTAATTAACAGAGTGAAAATCTCCATGAAAGTACGTACGTAAAAATCCAGCCACAATTCGTATCACGATGCACACTGTTCTCCCTAAACTACAACATATCTACGAAAATCACGGTAGATTGAAAATTATGTGTTGAATCTGAAGACTGGGTAACACTTTAACGCGCCACGCCAGCGTGAGACACCGGTGGCTCACGCTAGACCGTTCCATTTGACGACGGTTCAAACTCGACTCTACTATTTCTGCTACCAGCAACACAATAACGAGCGATGCCACGCGCAACGAATAACTAAATTCAATTCTGTGTGACACTCTTTGAACAAATGAGGTATCAATTAGATCGTGATTATTTTGTGCAAATTTATTTGATGTGAACTCTCTCTAGTTTTAGAATGAAAGGTGACTCTATTAAACTAGCAGGCTTGGACGATTGAATACGACCGCCGACCCACGGTGAGATAAAGGATAAGCAGCGCGGCTGGATGCAGGAAAGCATTAGTACACACGCCACGCCACAGCGAGAAACGCACCGGGGTCAACGTGTTAAACGTCACAAACAAAATATTACAACGCAATTCCAGATATAAAATTTATATGAAAATAAGTATCAGATATTCAAAACAGGTATCTTTGCTACTGCACGTGTAACGTCACTTCGAAGTTAAGAATATTCATAAAAGCAAATGCGGTAGATACAGCAATCGATGAGACTACTAATTATGGTGTCTATGAGCTTCCTAGAGTGTGTATGCTAAGTATTCTTGGAAGGTTGGTTTTAGCAAAGGTGGGGAAGAATAGCTGCAAGCAGTCGCCACTCTTTGGAGAGCAACCAAAACTCGCTACGCGACATTCCGGTCGAGTTAATAAGCCCGATTATCCACACGCTGCATTAATTGCCATGATAAGACCTTAACTGGAGGTTTACAAGCCTTCATGTTTCATGTCCTTTTACTATTAACAGCGGAATAAATCTCGTGGTACAATATCACCTATGTGAGTCGCAACTTGAAGAATTTATAATTTTGTCTTGTGGAAATACTTAGACTCGTTTGCGCGAGGAGCACGTTCTGAGGTTTCGTAATTAAATATCAGTTTTACGTAGTTGTTGCATTATGATGCGTGCTTGTACCTAGAGAAATAGAACTAAAAACAAGAGACAGAAAGAGAACAAGAGAAGCAAAGTTTTCAGTTAGTAGAATCGAATTAATAGTAAAGCTAGCGTAGTTATTTTCTTGTGTATGTTTTCCTCTTCTTTTCCTGTTTCATACACTGTCTGTAAGTGTGACGTTCATCCACAAATCAAACTGCTTCACACGTTGCATCTGAACTGTGTCTTTCCTAACCCCGCTGCACGGAAACAAGTGATTTAATTATGTTTACCTTATTAATTTTATTTGTTTATTTCGTGTTCAAGTGCTCAATGTTACGAATATTGAACAGCATATGGAATGAGTCAGTTTTACAATTTTTTTGTGGTTACATTATTAAGTGAATAGCATTAATGAGTTTTATATAACTGTTTCTAAAACATAGGTTCTACTACACAGAAATTTAAAGTCGACTGTCGATAGTAAAAAAATAAACGTACACGCAAATAAAGATCTGTGAATGTATCTGACAAGGAAAATTCTCAACTGTAAATAACGATCTTGATGAAACTTGCCGGGTGTGCAGAGTGGCAAAATAATACAATACATACTTTTTTTGTTTCTGAAGAATTTCACTTTAAAGGGTACAATAACACACATCAAAGGCTAATTTGGTATATTAAGTTTATAAGGAATATCTTCGAAACGATGATAAATAGGAAATATTTCTCAAATAAAAGTCGATTTGTAATCAACTTTCTGGAAATTTTTGTAATCAGTTTTTATAATAATTTGAAATTTTGCAGATGGTGCCACCACAGTTAAAATTTGTTACAACATAAACGAAATACGTTTTCACGCCATATACACCCTTTTCAAGCCATATACACCCCTGTGTAATAAAGCTGGTTTCTGAACTGCTATTTTTGAAAAATAAGAAGTATACGGGGGGCTGTCGCAGTATTTTCAACATACCTGGTTAAAATATCTAAACGTCATTATTATTATTATTTATTTTCCTTATATTTGTTTTATGTTTTAAACTGTTATTTTACTTTAAAATCATGCTTTTTTAACATTTCAGGTACATGTATTTTTAATTTAAAATAATAAGTAATTCATTATTATGACACAAAGTCATTACAATGATGATTATCTGTAAAGAAATGCTGAAAACATAGCATTTTTTTACACCATTCACATCAAATGAACAAAATTTCTTCAACTGATACGCACGACGGAGAACACAATATAAAACAAAATGCAGCAGGATTTGAAATTGTCGAAGGTGAGCTTCTAAACCTGATACATATCAGGGACCTTTCAGTATACTGATAAGCCTTGGCGAGAAGAACTTTTTAGTTACTAGTGAGTGCATCTTGATTACAATGTTTCTCAAGTGCAGTTTTACATCATAATCATTCGACAGAACTAGATCTGAAAATCTTTTCACAAAGATCTTCCAGCTTCGAAAGGCGTGTAAGTCCCACGACTATACCTATACCGTCGATCCCTTTGGCATCACAAGATGAAAACGCTCCTTGTCCTCAGGTAGGATGCTCAAACAGTTGCACATTGATCACCCTAATAATTTGACAATAATACAGGTTTTTTCTCCCTCACTGTGCAAGAAAACATCTTTCAGGTATCTTCTGATCCCGTGAGACTTTTGTTTACTCTTCATAACGAGATTTTCGAATTCTCACTATCATTTTCTTTTAAAACTTTGAACTGGCTGGTGGTCAGTTTGAAAAATTCGTTTTGAGCGTAGTACCAAAGGACAAGAGCTTTGTAAGAAGCCCTAAGATGCCTATAATGTGAAATTTACAGAAGGATAAGACAGATACAATAAGCATATCTCCCCATAGGTATTAAAATGACATAGTGTCGTAATGTGAAGCATCTTACGTCTAAGGGTAATGTGCATAGTTGCACTTATAAGTAAATAATTTTTCCTGTTCTTCCTGATCGTCAAACACATAACTAAAATGAAGTGCTCTAACCACCAGGACCAGTAGTAACAACCCTTACTCGTTGGCGAGACAGACAAAGAGAGATCTTGTTTTACACCCCCTGTTACTAGTTAGTAGAGGCCATTCGTACATGGCACCATTTTCCAACTGGCTGCATTATAGACTACGCCCATCGACTCTATCGGGCCTAGGGCAACGATAATTGGTTCATTTTGATTCTTGTCTCAATCAGTCTTTACCACTTACATTACAAGTACCGACTAAAATATTAAATGAAAGACGAATACAAGCTAGCTGTGATCTAATTGATGAGCATTTCCCTTATGAATACGTTACCAAAGCAATACCCAAAACACATCATTGATCGATGTGGAAACAGTAGTTCTAACGGATCCCAAAGAAAAATAAACCAGTGAGGAGGAAGTTACAAAGGTTATTTGTTTTATTAATAGTGAGTCCATGGAGAACAGATATTTTTGAAACAAATTTCCTAATTTTGAAATGGTAGAATTGGCCGAATTTTGTAGTTTTATTGTCCGCAAAACCGATTTTCGGTCACTTAGTGACCATCCTCAGTGCTAGCAGTTAAAAATGTTCACATAACGATCAGAGAGTATAAAACAGAAAATCACAGCTACACCTGCGTATGAACATAACAGTTGGTAGGAACATACCTGTAATATACAATTAAAATTGGTAGGCACTGGTATCAAGCTATAACCACAAGCTTAGAGCGATCACATAAACTGAGGCCGCTGTTTACATGCACCTGTTCAACATACCTCGGTGTGACAGGGCTTGGAACACCCTCTGTGTGACATGTGTCACGTGAAGACTTAATATTACTGGTTTTACAAGATATTAACACAAAATAACTCTTGTACATTTGTGAATCATGAAGTAATTGAAATTCAGAATGTACGTAAAAAACATAGCAGACGAAGGGGGAAGGAAACATCTAAAATACACTGGCGTATTGTTTTTAAAAAACCAACTTACAAAACATAAACAGATCGAAAATAAGTTGTCAGAGTGCAGGACAAGTAAAAGAGAAGAAGACAAGGAAAATGAATAATATATGAATAACATGAAATGAGGTATAACACAGTATTAAAAAAAAAAAAAAAAAAAAAAAAAAGACATAGTACCCACCATCTGGCGTGAGCAGTTAGAAGTACAACGTTCGTGATTTACGTAAAATGTTACGTTAAGACTAAGGAGTCAAATACATAAAAAATAGTAATAGTACGAAAATGCTATTACGTAATAATTAAAATACCGTGAAAAACCATATTCATTATAGAAAAGTTTGAAGGTGTAGATATTTAACCGACATGATGATGTACCTCTCGTTTGTCCCTTTGGACAAGCTAACATTATTATAACAATGGTTATACACTTCCGCATAAGCACTGGGTTAGAACCCATACATACATGACTTCAAATATACTCGGTTGCTTAGTGTAAAATATAGCACCCACCATTTGGTGTGGGAAGTTAGAAGTATATCGTTCTTAATTTACGTAAAAAATTACGTTAAAACTGAGGAGTCAAATATATAAAAATAGTAATAGTACGAAAAATGCCACTAAGTAACAATTCAAATGCCATGAAACAATATTCATTAAAACAACAAAAAGGTTTGAGGGTTTAGACTAACAATTTTGTTATCATATTTAACGATGCGATGATGTACGTATCATTCGTCCCATTTGGACAGGCTATCATTTTTTATAACACTGGTTGTACGCTTCCATATAAGCACTGGGTCAGAACCCATACATACATTCACAGGTTGATAAAACAGTAATAAAATTGCCAAGCAACCGGTTTTGAATACTAATAAAAATAATTTGACTTTACATAACTTATTGTAGCGGTGGGACCCATATGAAATAAAAGCAGACTTAAGGAGTACCTGTAATTCTAATTGTGTTATTGAAATAAATTTAAAATACAAGGTGTGACAAGTCGTATACATCATAGATCGAGAAACCATCATTAGGAAGGACAGGTAATAGTGCCACTTATTCCAGAAATATACATCGTACTGTAGAGAAACCTATTTTTAATTTCTCTACAGTACGATGTGTATTTGCGAATCTGCAACTCCAAATCAATAGGCTTCTACAGGCATGAAGTCCAAAAAACACCATTACGTTTTCGCAGTGATTCAGTTTTTTGTCGTTATTACAAAATAATAAATTTAAAAAATCACTATCCGTTTCAGAAAACATAGTTCCGCTAAATTCGTTTTGTGCTTCACAGTTCTGTGTTTCTTTTCTTAGTATCCAGATTCATTATAGTGTTAATAATTTATCTACAAAGGAAATTCTCATCAGTCACATCACAGGTAGCTTATATTTGTCTTACGCTTAAATTAATATTTTAGTTGCTACGTCAACAGTGTGATTACAGCCCAGTGAAGACAAGAATCAGAATGAAACTGTTGTTGTCGTCCTAGCACGTGATACAGAAGTCGGTCGGATACTGTCACGCAGCCGGCACAAAAGTGTTAGTGGTCGCTTCTGACTTGCAACACAGTGTGTAAAGCTGAATCCCTCTCGTCTATCTCGTCAACGACTAAGGGCTATTAGTACATGTCCAGTTGGTTGGAGCCTTCTATTTTAGTTACACGTTTGACAGTCACGAGCAACAGGAAAAATCGACCTGGAACATAATAAAACTACGAGAACTACGTTTAATTATCTGGTTCTCATATAGGCATAACATCACGTTAATACCGTTAAAGAAATACGGCTAGGATTCAAGATTCATCCTTGTATGAGAAAAAAAATGGTTCAAAAAATGGTTCAAATGGCTCTGAGCACTATGGGACTTAACATCTGTGGTCATCAGTCCCCTAGAACTTAGAACTACTTAAACCTAACTAACCTAAGGACATCACACACATCCATGCCCGAGGCAGGATTCGAACCTGCGACCGTAGCGGTCGCGCGGTTCCAGACCGAAGCGCTTAGAACCGCACGGCCACACCGGCCGGCCCTTGTACGAGATTCTCATTGTCGGCACTCTAGGGACCCACCGAACGTCCTCTGGTGTATCAAGGTAACACAAATTTTACGTATTAGATACTGTCGATAGTTCGCAGCCCATTCATGGAATTCCTTGCGATGTACACACCGTTCTTCCGATATGTTAGAAATATCACGTTACGTGCCTCAACTACAGTAGCTCAGGTCGCGTTATTGTCTCCGTTCACTGACACTAAAACGACAGAAATGCAGGAAAACATAAATCGCAAATCAGTTAGCATATCAGTTTATGAGTTCCATACAATGTCAAATGGGAAAGTGCTCAGCACGAAGAAGTCGATTTTACTGGCTGTGACTCTGGTAAATGACTATTTTCCCACCAAGTTTTACAGTTTAAGAAAATGGATCTTTTCGTGAAACTGTTTTTGCTTAATATTCCTATTTTGTAAAGTCCTAACTTTGGTGCAGATAGCATATTTTTTGTTTTATATAATGAACAAAAGAGACGCATGTGAGTGGAAAGTATGTTGATAGCACTGAGTCGCCTTAGACGATATGCTGTGTGACAGACTAAAGCTTTGCGGTTCAGCGTAATGACGAGGCCAGGGATCTCGCGAGTTGTGGCACTGACTGTACATGGCTGCTATACATTATGGTTTAGGAAATCTTCTATAGCGAAGAATGATCCTTACAATAGGAAATGTCGTTAGTTCCTCCCATAATGCGTTTTCCAATTGTTCAAAATGATTGCGTGCTCCATATTTAATGCGAAACATTGTAGGATTCACTTAAATGTAAGTAAACTATCATTTAAACCAAACACTAATTCCCTATTTACTGAAGGAGTCTTAGCGCACTAACTTTTACAAATAATTCCTATGATACACACATACATACACGCTCACACACACAAACCATTCTCCTAGAAAATTATTTGATATGAGCTAATACGATGAGACTGCATTCACTAAAGCATTAAATTCTTACTAATGTTGACGCGACAGTGAACCGTCTTGTACTCTATCTCTTCAAGTTATCTGAGTCATTAGTTTTAACAGTAAGCACCATAAACACTCTTCAAGAAGAAGCACGACGAGTAACGAAAATAACCAGTAGATGTAAAAAGAAGACTAGGAAGACTAAACTTTCAGCACTACGTTTATTCGACGAGAAATAAATTATGCTAAATGAGCTCCTCATAGCGACCATGCTTCATAGCAAGTCTATTAGTCCGTTTCCTCCATCAATAAATGAAAATCAGCAGAGAGCAGATCATGGTTTCATAATAGATTGGAATTGGCAACACGCACGCTGATCATTAGGAACTATATTTCCAAGATAACCTGTCTTTAGCATAATAAATTGATCGATTCAGTGTAATTCCCGTTTTCGAGCGTGTGACTCGTGGGATAGCTGGAGCAGATAGGTCAAGTTTCCAAACAAATGAATCTACACCTCTAGAACCATGTTTAACCTGAACAGTAACGTATCACTGTTCATTAATGGAATACCTCCCTTTATAGTACCTAAGACATTATCCTCATTCTTTAGTTTACACTGCACTCTAATTGTTAACACATCATCTATTTCCCCAGCGAGAACATGGAATGGAACTGATGTGATGTGTTTCGCTTCGTCTGTTAAATATGAAAAAGTGTACTTTTCAAAATCATTTTAGACCTTCTGTATATTGTCTTAAAAACAACTACAAAATTTTATGGAAAGTGGAACCCGCGCGGAATGCTTGACCTTATAACTATAAGCCCTGTTTTCGCTCAAGTTCATGAATCACGTGTACGAAATACTGGAATAAATATCTCGATAGTTTAATATTAGAAAACAGATATCTTGAAAAATTTACAGGAGAACAGACAGATTAGCTTACAGTACGAAGCAAAAGTGAACATTTCCGTTTCAATAAATCTCTAGTCCTACCTTATTATTAATATCATGCTTTACTTTGTTGAGTTCCTTCTGAATACACTATTCTCCGTAAATGTATTACTCAACTTCCGACGTTTTATTTTTTCGTCGTGATCCTCTCTCATTCCGTAGATGGATAAAGCTTGCAAAGACCTCCATTCAACATTTGTCTCACACTTTCGTCGGTCCCAGGAATCGCTCAGCAAATACATTGCGTCTATAAGAAGTACTTGTTTATTCTCTTCAAGTATGCTATTGTGTAATAACTTTTTTTCCTGAACTTAATTCATTCCAAGAATTAAACGGAATCGAGACAAATTTTGGTACTGCCTCAAACTTCAATTCAGAAATTCTCGGAAATTACTTATTTTCCTTATTGCTGATGTCCGTAAAGATTTTTTCAATTTCTTGAAGAGGCATTGTCATTTACTCTATTTCTGTGATTCTTGCCACACTCTCCCGTCTCTAACAGCCTAAATGTAACTGTAAAGGCCTGCGTGTGGCGCTCTTAGGAGTCGTAAAATTTTTGCGATAATGTATCTGAATACAAAATAAAAAGCTGCATTTGTATTGTCAAATAGCCAAATTAATTTTAAGTTATGATACTTCGGTTGAAATCTCACGAAATGCACGTATCCGAATAATATCTCAGTAATTCCACGTAGATAATGAGAATAACTTATCTCTTTTTATCATGGCTGAGAGCAGGGGACAGCCTGGTTTACAATTTTCTGCCAACTTTTGTTAAGCACCTTTAAAATATGAATTTTATTCCACGCCAGTTCCCTGTCATTCTCAAACGCCTTGTTGATTTGCAGATTGTATCTGTCTGATTCTTATTAATTCTTTAAAAGTACTCGTTCACAGTTTCTTTATTTCCACCAGGCGAGGTGGCGCAGTGGTTATCACACTGGACTCGTATTCAGGAGGACGACGGTTCAAATCCGCCTCCGGAATCCTCATTTAGGTTTCCATGATTTCCCTAAATCGCTTCAGGCAAAAGCCTGGATCGTTCCTTTGAAAGGCTACGGTTGACTTCCATACCCCTCCTTCCCTAATCCGATGGGACGATGACCTCGCTATTTGGTCGCCTTCCCCAAATCAACCAACCAATCTTTATCTCTGCCCTATCACTCTACATTTTCTCTGTTGAGTTTAAAAGTTTGGTGGCCACGAGATTATGAAGCACTCACCCTGGCGACCTTCGAACCACGGTCCTACCCTGCGAGCTGTGTGTTAAGTTTCATTGTCCAGCTGGTTGATGCCATCCTGCCGAGGAAAATCGAACTGCATGTAGAGGTTGGTTTGGTTCTTCTTGTGCTGATCCACTGTGCCTTGCAGAATGACGAAATCACCCAGGGAATGCAACGAAAACATTCCTCCGCCATGGATCCTTCTGACGATTGTTTCAGGATGAGCTTTCAGACTTTTCATGCCGTACACGCCAACGGCTATCTGTCCAATAGAGCATACAACGTGGCTCATCTGAAAAAACCACCTGTCGCCACTCAGTGAAGGTCCAGTTTCGGTATTAACGGACGAATTTCAGTTTTCCTCGCCAATGAATAGCTGTCATCATAGGTGCATGAACAAGGCATCTTCTGCAGAAACACATACGCAGCAATGTTTGCTAAACAGTCGTTGAGGAGACGCTATTGGTAGCCCCCTAGCCCCTTGCTTCATCTGTAGGGTCTGTTTGTCAACAGTTGCGCTTCTGTTCGCCCGTGCACATCTCCGCAGCCGTCGCTCAGTACTGTTATCTATGGCCAGTGGTGCGCCACTGTTGCGTCGGCGCCTGTTTTGGATAGCGCCATTTTGCCATGCACGGTATACTTCAACCACGACGACAAGCAAACAATTTACAAAGCTTGCCGGTTCGAAAATGCTTCCTCCCTTATCTGAAAGCCCTTTTGGACGTCGGATAAATCCCTTCGTTTCCGTATTGCGATAATGACTGCACTGTTCTACCAGTCTCCACGACATATTTTATGTACCCTCCACTGCTAGTGCTGCCACCTACCACCTGTAAATGACTTTGCACGTTGACGTCGAATATAGATGGTAGTAACATTAATGACAAACAGAAATGAAAGCAACTCTCAGAAGAACGATGAGAGCACCAGCAGCAGCGAGTACTGTTTGTATAAAGCGTTTATTTTGCATTTTGTTTACGACCTTCCACTAAGGAAGGGATTCTATTTGTGTTTATCTGCTCTGCATAGTAACTAACAGTTCTTGATAAAACTTTACGTAGTTTTCGTGTTAGATTTCTTAGTGTTTTCTTGATCGTTTAGAACAGAAAGCGCCCTAAAACCGTCTTTTGTTTGTTTCGCGGCCGTTAGCCACTAGTCACTTGAATCAGCAGTTGTCTTGTGACAGCCAGAGCGAGAGCACCAGCAGCAGCGAGTACTGTTTGTATAAAGCGTTTATTTTGCATTTTGTTTACGACCTTCCACTAAGGAAGGGATTCTATTTGTGTTTATCTGCTCTGCATAGTAACTAACAGTTCTTGATAAAACTTTACGTAGTTTTCGTGTTAGATTTCTTAGTGTTTTCTTGATCGTTTAGAACAGAAAGCGCCCTAAAACCGTCTTTTGTTTGTTTCGCGGCCGTTAGCCACTAGTCACTTGAATCAGCAGTTGTCTTGTGACAGCCAGAGCGAGAGCACCAGCAGCAGCGAGTACTGTTTGTATAAAGCGTTTTTGTACTTATTTGCTGCGCTTAGCTTTTAAATAGTTTTTTCTGGGAAAACCTATCGTAGTTTTCGCGTCTCGTATTTCAGTGAGTGTTTCCTGATTATCAAAGTAGCTCATCAGAAGATTATCTTGGGAATTTGTCACCGTATAGAGTAGGGTAAACATAGTCATGTGTAGGGACTGTGGTTGTTGTGAGCGGACGCAAGGAGAATTGGCCACTCTTCGGGGGCAGGTGGAGGCTTTGTCTGTTAGGCTCATCGAGCTCGAGGCGCAGGCGTCGGCTCGTAGTGGCGTTGGGGCAACTGTGGTGAGACCTATGCCTACTTCGGTGGCCTTGGAATCACATGGAACCCCTGATGTCGCTGCGTCTTCCGGCAGTGAGCATCTTACCGGTCAGCCATCACTCCAGGGTGAATGGCGGACAGTGGTGGGCTCGCGCGTGCCTGGCCGAAAGGCAAAGGTGGGATCTGGCCGCGTGGCAGCTGCCTTACCCCTTTCCAACAGGTACGGGGTGCTTCCTAGTGGTGATGACATCGTTTCCGAGCCACCACAGGATGCCTCGCCTGTTGGGCCAGTGGCCGATTCTCCGGCAAGGTCCCGACAGTCACAGAGGGCGGGCCTATTAGTTATAGGGAGCTCCAACGTTAGGCGGGTTATGGAGCCCCTTAGGAAAATAGCGGGTAGGTCGGGGAAGAATGCCAGTGTGCACTCGGTGTGCTTGCCGGGGGGTCTCGTCCGTAATGTGGAGGAGGCCCTTCCGGCAGCTATTGAACGCACTGGGTGTGACCGGCTGCAGATAGTAGCACATGTCGGAACGAATGACGCCTGCCGCTTGGGTTCTGAGGCCATCCTTGGTTCCTTCCGGCGGCTGGCTGATTTGGTGAAGACAACCAGCATCGCACGCGGAGTGCAAGCTGAGCTTAATATCTGCAGCATAGTGCCCAGAGTCGATCGCGGTCCTCTGGTTTGGAGCCGTGTGGAGGGTCTAAACCAGAGGCTCAGACGACTCTGCGACTATAATGGTTGCAAATTCATCGACCTCCGTTATTGGGTGGAGAACTGTAGGGCCCCCCTAGACAGGTCAGGCGTGCACTACACACCGGAAGCAGCTACTAGGGTAGCAGAGTACGTGTGGCGTGCACACGGGGGTTTTTTAGGTTAGAGGGACCCCCCCTTGGGCGAAACGATAAAATACCTGACGGCTTACCAGAGAGGACATTATCATCGTTGATAAAGAACGTCCGTCCTCAGAGACCAAAAACAGGAAAAGTTAACGTAATATTGGTAAACTGCAGGAGTATCCAGGCAAGGTTCCTGAATTAGTATCTCTTATTGAAGGAAATAGTGCGCATATGGTATTAGGAACGGAAAGTTGGTTAAAACCGGAAGTGAACAGTAACGAAATCCTAGACACAGAATGGAATATATACCGCAAGGATAGGATAAACGCCAATGGTGGAGGAGTATTTATAGCAGTAAAGAATTCAATAATATCCAGTGAAGTTATTAGCGAATGCGAATGTGAAATAATCTGGGTTAAGTTAAGTATCAAAGGTGGGTCAGATATGATAGTCGGATGCTTCTATAGACCACCTGCATCAGCAACCGTAGTAGTTGAGCGCCTCAGAGAGAACCTGCAGAACGTCGTGAAGAAGTTTCGTGATCATACTATTGTAATAGGGGGAGACTTCAATCTACCAGGTATAGAATGGGATAGTCACACAATCAGAACTGGAGCCAGGGACAGAGACTCTTGTGACATTATCCTGACTGCCTTGTCCGAGAATTACTTCGAGCAGATAGTTAGAGAACCAACTCGTGAAGCTAACGTTTTAGACCTCATAGCAACAAATAGACCGGAACTTTTCGACTCCGTGAATGTAGAAGAGGGTATCAGTGATCATAAGTCAGTGGTTGCATCAATGACTACAAGTGTAATAAGAAATGCCAAGAAAGGAAGGAAAATATATTTGCTTAACAAGAGTGATAGGGCACAAATCGCAGAATATCTGAGTGACCACCATCAAACGTTCATTTCTGAGGAAGAGGATGTGGAACAAAAATGGAAAAAATTCAGAAACATCGTCCAGTACGCCTTAGATAAGTTCGTACCGACTAAGGTCCAAAGCGAGGGGAAAGATCCACCGTGGTATAACAATCATGTACGGAAGGTACTACGGAAACAAAGAAAGCTTCATCATAGGTTTAAGAGTAGTCGAATCATAGCTGATAAGGAAAAGCTGAACGAAGCGAAAAAGAGCGTAAAGAGAGCAATGAGAGAAGCATTCAACGAATTCGAACATAAAACATTGGCAAACAATCTAAACAAGAACCCTAAAAAGTTTTGGTCATATGTAAAATCGGTAAGCGGATCTAAATCCCCTATTCAGTCACTCGTTGACCACGATGGCACCGAAACAGAGGACGACCGAAGAAAGGCAGAAATACTGAATTCAGTGTTCCGAAACTGTTTCACTGCGGAAAATCGTAACACGGTCCCTGACTTCAGCCGTCGCACGGACGCCAAAATGGAAAATATTGAAATAAACGATATCGGAATTGAAAAACAACTGCTATCACTTAGTAGCGGAAAAGCATCCGGACCAGACGAGATACCCTTAAGATTCTACAGTGATTATGCTAAAGAACTTGCCCCCTTTCTATCAGCAATTTATCGTAGATCGCTGGAAGAACGTAAAGTACCTAGCGACTGGAAGAAAGCGCAGGTCGTTCCCATTTTCAAGAAGGGTCATAAATCAGATGCGAATAATTATAGGCCTATTTCGCTTACGTCAATCTGTTGTAGAATAATGGAACATGTTTTGTGTTCTCGTATTATGACGTTCTTAGATAATACAAATCTCCTTCATCATAACCAACATGGATTCCGCAAACAGAGATCATGTGAAACTCAGCTCGCCCTATTTGCCCAAGAAATTCACAGTGCCGTAGACACTGGCGAGCAGATTGATGCCGTATTCCTGGACTTCAGGAAGGCATTTGATACGGTTCCGCACTTACGTTTAGTGAAAAAAATACGAGCTTACGGAATATCGGACCAGGTTTGTGATTGGATTCAGGATTTCCTAGAAGAAAGAACACAACATGTCATTCTTAACGGTTCAAAATCTGCAGATGTAGAGGTAATTTCGGGAGTACCGCAGGGAAGCGTGATAGGACCTTTATTGTTTACAATATACATAAATGACTTAGTTGACAACATCGGTAGCTCCGTGAGGCTATTTGCAGATGACACGGTTGTCTACAAGAAAGTAGCAACATCAGAAGACTCGTACGTACTCCAGGAGGACCTGCAGAGGATTAATGCATGGTGCGACAGCTGGCAGCTTTCCCTAAACGTAGATAAATGTAATATAATGCGCATACATAGGGGCAGAAAACCATTCCAGTACGATTATGCCATAGGTGGTAAATCATTGGAAGCGGTAACGACCGTAAAATACTTAGGAGTTACTATCCGGAGCGATCTGAAGTGGAATGATCACATAAAACAAATAGTGGGAAAAGCAGGCGCCAGGTTGAGATTCATAGGAAGAATTCTAAGAAAATGTGACTCATCGACGAAAGAAGTAGCTTACAAAACGCTTGTTCGTCCGATTCTTGAGTATTGCTCATCAGTATGGGACCCTTACCAGGTTGGATTAATAAAAGAGATAGACATGATCCAGCGAAAAGCAGCGCGATTCGTCATGGGGACATTTAGTCAGCGCGAGAGCGTTACGGAGATGCTGAACAAGCTCCAGTGACGGACACTTCAAGAAAGGCGTTACGCAATACGGAGAGGTTTATTATCGAAATTACGAGAGAGCACATTCCGGGAAGAGATGGGCAACATATTACTACCGCCCACATATATCTCGCGTAATGATCACAACGAAAAGATCCGAGAAATTAGAGCAAATACGGAGACTTACAAGCAGTCGTTCTTCCCACGCACAATTCGTGAATGGAACAGGGAAGGGGGGATCAGACAGTGGTACAATAAGTACCCTCCGCCACACACCGTAAGGTGGCTCGCGGAGTATAGATGTAGATGTAGATGTAGACTCTTTTAACGAATTTAAAGCAATATTTTATCTGCAGATTCTAAAAATAACCCCAAAAAATATTGCTCGTACGTAAAATCGTTGAACGTTACAAATAATTCAATACCTTCCCTTGCTGACAGTACGGGTAATGTAACTGATGATGATAAACAGAAGGCCGAAATTCTAAACCTAGCTTTCAAAAACTTGTTTACGGTAGAGGACTGCAGCACCATTCCGCCTTTCAATTATCGAACAAACGAAAGGATGGCTGACATACTATTCAGTGCGTCTGGGATTGTAAAACAGTTAAGATCCTTAGACGCCAGAAAGGCGTCTGGCCCAGAAGGTATCCCGGTAAGATTTTATGTTTACTATGCTACAAATATAGCACCATTCTTATCCGTTATCTGTCAGAGATCATTGGAACGGCGGAAAGTTCCACGGGACTGGAAGAAGGCCCAGGTCACAGCAATCTATAAAAAGGGTAGAAAATCGGATGCACATAATTACCGGCCAATTTCACTGACATCGATTTGTTGTAGAGTCATGGAACATATTTTGTGTTCAGACATAATGACCTTTCTAGACTCTGAGAAGCTTATCTGCAGAAACCAGCACGGTTTTAGGAAACAGCGGTCATGCGAGACACAGCTGGCCCTCTTTCTGTATGATATACGACAGGCTCTAAATACCGGCTCCCAGGTTGATGCCAATTTCTCGACTTTCGAAAGGCGTTCGACTCAGTTCCGCACTGTCGCTTGCTACAAAAAGTGCGAGTGTACGGTCTATCCAATGACATATGCGGTTGGATAGAAGGTTTTCTAACAGGCAGGGAGCAATATGTCGTCCAGACTTCAACAGAAACAAGATCAACTTCAAGTGTGCCCCATGGCAGCGTAATAGGTCCTCTGCTTTTTACTATTTACATAAACGATCTGTTAGATGGTATTGACAGCGGCCTTAGACTGTTTGCCAATGGTGCTGTAGTCTACAGGAAAGTAGAATCACACGAAAGTTGTGAACAAATCAATGAGGATTTGCAGAAGATAAATGCGTGGTGTAATGACTGGCAGTTATCTCTCAATATTAGTAAGTGTAACCTACTGCGTGTAACAAGGCGAAATTCGCCATTAATGTTTGAATATAAAATAAATGATCAGTCTTTGGAAGCGGTAGCATCAGTCAAGTATCTAGGTGTGACTATTAGAAATGATTTCAAATGGAATGATCAGATTACACAAGTAACGGGTAAGGCGAACTCTAGATTGCTGTTTATTGGTAGAATCCTGAAGCGATGCAGTCCTTCAACAAAGGAAATAGCTTACAATACGTTAATTCGCCCAGTCTTACAGTATTGTTCGTCTGTATGGGACCCTTACCAGTTGGGTCTGATTGAAGAAATTAAGAAGGTCCAAAGAAGAGGGGCAAGATTCGTGACTGGTACATTTAGCCATCGCGAGAGCGTTACAAATCTGATAGAAAGTTTGAAGTGGGACACACTTGCAGATAGACGACGCGCTAAACAGAAGGGGATGCTCACTACATTCCGAAATCAAGACTTCAACCGAGGATGTAGATTGTAGAGCATATATTATTACCACCAACTTTCAAATCTCGTAATGATCACCATTCAAAGATAAGGGAGCTCGTACTGAGGCGTTCCGACAGTCGTTTATCCTTCGCGCCATCCGCGAGTGGAACAGAGGGGAGGAATTATGACTTTGGCGCGAATTGAGCCCTCCACCACACACCGCTTGGTGGCTAGCGGAGCATATATGTAGATGTAGAATGTGACTGGAGCACGTTTGCAACAAGTACAAATATATGCGTTCATATCTGGAAACCTTTCCATGTGGATCAACAACAGCTTCATTCCATTCCTTGTAGATCCAAATGGCAATTACCAATTTTCCGTTGTCGTTTAACGTTTTCTTACATTTCCTTTTCTTAACTTTATTTTTTGTACATAAACACTAAGATGTATGTTATGCACAATCTGTGTGAAAACTGCGAGATTGTTTTTGAAATTACCCGACATCTTCTGGGGTTATATAAAGTAAAGTGCTAAATCTGGTTTATTCCCGGTAATATACTTACACGAACTTTTCTTCATTGGCCACTACTGTGTTTGTAACAGACCAGAGAGCAACGACATCCATGTTGGGCTGGGTCAGTGACCGGACACCTAAAGATGAAAACGAGAAAAGGACGGGCGCCTCTCGTCAGTTGCCGTTTTGTTACTGCGGGCAAGTTTGCTCCACTAGATAACTTGGCTGCCTAAAGTTTGCACGTGAAGTTGTAACGACCCGTGGAAAGTTGCTCCGGCCCAGTCTGGCGCTACCGCAGCCGACACATCGGCGGCCTCAAGGTCGCGCCTGCTACGCCGCGGCCACTCTTTAAAACGCGTGCCGCCGCCGAGTAAATCTGCCGCCAGCAGAAAGTCGTTAGCAGAGTTGCCGCCACGCCGCTGCAGTTCGAGAAAATTATATTGTTAATGCGGCGCTTTCCGATTTAATGAAGGAGCCGGCACCGCCCACTGGCGCCGATCCCCAAGGAAAACATAGAAGTTGCTCCCCTCCGATGACCCAGTGTCTCGTGAAGAAAGCGCCCTAGCATCAGATTCTGCTTCCCTCGACAAAACTTCCTTCGAACAGAGTTCGTCCCAGCACAAAGTTTTCGCAAAAAAAAGTTGAGCGAGAGGAATCTGGCTCACTTGGGTTTCCCATAAAAATAACCCGAACAGCTGACTCCAAGGACGGTAGAGACACGGCTTGCTAGCAGCTGGGTTTCTGGAGAGGGGCGGAGACCTAGTAACAGACGCGCAAGCAAAGTCCAGGGAGAGAGTTCGTGGCGTGCAGTGCCGCAGAATTTAATACGACTTTCTCAAGAAATTCTTCACTATGTACAAATAAACAAACCGATCTGTTCTTCGTAGAATGTAATTCTTCTGCGAAAAAGAAACAAGTGCTTGTGAAAACCTGTAAAAGAGTTGTACTTGTTATCCTCAGTTCCAAATTAAAAAGTCTATGTTTCATGTCTTCATCATACTTAAAATCCCTACTTTATTGCTGCAGCAAACTACGTAAGGAATCGAAACTTACGCACATGTTATATGATGTATCAATCAAAATTTTTACATCAATGTTGGAATCTTGTTTTCTTTAATAAGCCCTTATTTGTAAAACGATATCTTCATTTCAGTTGGTTTAGTGATAGAAAGTTGTTAGTACTCGTGTGAATGATTTTTTTTTATGATCTGTCTTTCAAAGCTTCGAAAACAATCATGTGAAAGAGAGTAACAAGGCTGACATATTAATAACTCCAGACTAAAGTTTTATATGTGTTTAGAAACATGCGAGGGGGAGTCAAATGAAAACCTTAAATATTTATTTTAATATTATTTATTGTGCAGAAGTGGTACAAAGAGAAAAAAGTTATTTTGGTAGTCTGTGCAACCACTCATGCATTGCGTGGCGTACCTCTTCATCAGAACGGAACTTCTTTCCTCCCATTGCGTCATTCAGTGTCAATCGGCGGTTTTCCTTCACTATGGCTTCAACTGCTGCAATGTTCTGTGGAGTCACAACTCGTTGTGTCTGACCTGTACGAGGAGCATCTTCCACTGAAGTCACACCATTTGCGAACTTCCTACTCCATTCGTAGACTTGCCGCTGTGAGAAACATGCATAACCGTACTGAACCTTCATTCGTCGATGAATTTCAATAGGTTTCACACCTTCACTACGCAAAAACCGAATAACAGAACGCTGTTCTTCCCTGGTGCAAGTCGCAAGTGGAGCGGCCACCTTTATACTGTTACTGTGACGGTATGTGTGCATCTGCACTATGCTGCCACCTACAGGCCATTCTGCACGCTGTTTGTAGCACGCTTTCCAACTTACAGGACAACGGCGCGAAATTTCGATTTGTTATTACAAATTTAAGGTTTTCATTTGACTCACCCTCGTACGTCTCGCAATGAGATAATAACTAACGCAAATTTCCATTTAAATATGTAGGTAGCGAGGTCTTGTGAGAATGTAAGATGCACATCGTTAAATGTACTGAAATAGAGACATCGCAGGCAAACGAGTAGTTGGAGACTATTCATGGGGTAGAATGCCACGGGTCGGAGTAAATTATTCCATAGTGACTTCGTTTGCTATCGGGATTTGAAAGAAATGCACCATTTCTCACCGCTGTTGCTGCCATCGGCTCATGACGTGACTCGACAAGAAGCCTACGGCCCGCTAGTGGGCATCGTATTTTTTGTTGGTTTTGGAGCACTGGAAGTGATTCATGGTTAAATTTGATAAGAAATACTGATTCTCTTGGAAAAATCACTATGTTGGAATGAAAAGGTGTCGTAGGTGAAAAGACCCTTCCGTATTTATGGTAGAGAGGTTGTGCTGCTGCTGCTGGTACTGTCTAGACCGGGCGCCGCCTGGGCGGCCTGCAGCACCTGTCCGCTGAGGCGCTTAGCGAGCGCGACGCGAGCCGCGGCTTCCGAATCATACCCGAGAGCATCCGCGGCGGCGGATTCTTCCTCCTCGCGGGAAAACTCCGGTTCCGCGAGTAATGCCTCCTCCTCGGCCAAACTTGCTCACAGAAAGTTGTTCCACGGCCCGTGGGAAGTTGGAGCCCCGTGCCGTATATTGGAAGTTTTTCGGCGCGGTGGCGGGGCGTGATGTATGGTCGCCGGCGACCACATGCGCGCCTCTTGCCCGCCTCCCGCCAACCCTTCTGGGCCGGCGGCGGCGGCGGAGGCGGCGGCGGCGGCGGCGGCGGCGGCGGAGGCGGCTTGCGGTCCCTCCTCGCTTCTACTCCTCCTCCGGCTCCTCCTCCCCCGCTTCTCCGCGGCCGCCGCCGCCGCGCTACTCCCTGCCCCCGCGCCATCCCCACCAGAATCGATAGGCGGCGTCGGAGCGCGGAAGGCGGTGGGCGGCCAGCGGCGCTCGGGCGCCTTCGGGCGGCGTCGCGCGGCGTCGGCCGGCGTCGCGGGCGTCGCGCCGGGAGGCGGCGTCAGAAGCTGCGGGGCGGCTCTGCGCGGCGGTCGCTCTCCTCTGCAGCAGCCAGCGGCCTCTGCCTCCAGCGGCCTACCGACGCCCGGCATCCACGCCGCTACGACGCCCGCGCCACCAGGTAGGAAGCCACCGCCTGCCAGTGACAGCTCGAAATCGCCGTCCCAGCCTCATTAGCCCTACCTGTCAGGCACGTCGACGCCTACACTGTCGAGCTCAACCCTATTACGAGCGTGACACGTTTATTACTACAACGCAAGAGCAATCTGATGCCTCCGTGTCGCGCTTTTAGACAGGTCACTCGTTTCCAGAATCTATTCATGACTTTGTGTACCAACTTCTTGACACTGTCATTCATTAACGGTATTAAAAAGAGTCATCTCTTGGTGAGTGAGAGCAAATACGTGATGTCAAGCACAGCGCACTCACCGTTTTAAGGTTTGCTGTCAGTGTTTTTGTTTTTATGAAAGTCGCTGTTGGAAAACAAGTGTAAAGTTAACAATCAAGTTCGTTACATCTGACACTAGAAGTTGCACGTAAATGTATCGGCCTTAAATAATTGTCTGCATTTGGTCCATTTTCCACTGATATTCAAGCATTAACAACAGACTGCAACACATTACGGTCACACACTGCAACGCTGCGACTAATGTCAACTATTTGATTTTATTACACATTTTACAGATACGTACAGTGCTGTAAAACTTCTCATAAATTAAACCTGTCATTGTGTTCCAAATTTTTTTGTGCGAACCATACGTAAATTGAACTGTAGTAAATATTCTTCCAATCCATATGTGGCATATAGCAAACCAGTGTTTAACAGTATTGGTTAAAAACAGTCTTGGTTGCAAGAACTGTAATAGCGAATATTTCTATGTAATTTTATAGCTAGCTAGAACTACATTATATTGCTTTAGTTCTTCCGCAGATGTTATACTATAAGCGACGACACGATGCATTCTAAAGCAGTGTATTATTTTCATTCTTTCGAATAGTGACACTTGGATAACTGAAATGACTAATGTCAATTACGTAAATGAATCTTGTCTTACCAATAAAACAAAGCAATATTGTTGGATACAGTCGATGATTCGAGATGTAGTCTATGGGCAAAGGTCAGATTGTTTTTATTTTATTGTCAAAATAATACTGACCCGAAAAGTGTTTTCCTGCTTGGTGACAACGTAATGTAAACAAAAATTTAGCATCCATTGAAGTGAATAGAGTCAATTCGCAGCATTTATGTATAGAACTACTCTACCATTTATTAAGAGGAACAATCAATTTTTCTGACACTAATAAACATTTTTCAGGTCACTTTTATTTTGATCACTCTCTACAACATTATGATTGCAAGATCAAGTGTTGACATGGGTCAGAGGACCTAATTCTGAAACCGACTACTCTGTAATGCATTACAGTTTACGTAATTGAAACGAGCACCCTTTTGGCACACTGCACTGCCATGAAATATTCGCTACAGCAAAGGAGCTTCATCACTATCCCCTCAAAGTCATCCTATGAGCTCCGTGAAACACAAAGGTGAAGTGGCAACTACAGTAAGAAAATTGTTAGGGTTTTAAGAGTGAAGCTCACAATAGTATGTGTAGTTTAGTTACACTGTTGATGACGTCAGAGGATTCAGTCGGTATATAGGAAACTGGAAAACTAAACTTGATATGCTACTCCAAAATACAATGCGGAAAAGTGCTCAAGAACTTAGACTTCGATGTTTATGCAAACATCATTAGGAAGGACGTTTACAAATTCCAGGAAACTCACTCACTGTCCACCTCAACATATCGAAAACAAGTTTTCGACGAATGATGGAGAATTTAAATATTTTAGTGCCTAATATTTGCATTTTTTGTATCTACCTAGGTATTAAGCAACACTGCTTTTTCTGGAAGTATAACAATGTTGAACTTCAGAGCAGTTGAAAGGAGGGATGAGGTCATTTGGCCCTTGTTATTGCAGCTCTCAAGTCGAAATGAAAAACTATGTAGGAGTCAGGGGTACGCTAAATATGAAGGTCAACAACTCGGGTGAAGTGACGTTTCACCTACACTAGTAGGACTTCCATTTAGCACAATTCTTGACTCTTTTCGTAGAGAATTTCACGAGCGTAGTATTGCTATCCTCAGCTTCTCTGCAGTTTTCGAATGCTGTTGAAAAGAACCATAACGTTCGACTTTTTTAAAAAGTTGAGAACAATGACCATACTGGGCAGTTTGCGAGACGAAAGCAGCCTTGGCTAAGCAGGTAGCGACCCTTCCTGGTGAGGAGGCCCAGCACGGAGCGCGTCCTCGGCCGGCTCCCCCTGGGCCAGCAGGCCTCCGGAGCGTCCCGCCACGGCAGGTGTCAGCGCGGCGTTCCTGCCGCATTCCTGCCGCCTCCCTTGCCGCCTGCCGGTATTGCTGTCTTCCGTCTCCGCCGCCACCGCAAGACGCCGGCCCGAGATGCTGCACTCACCGCAGCTATCTTCTGCCCTTCCCAACAGCATTGCTCCCACCACAGTTGACAACAGACATTTCTCAGCGCTTCCCAATTTATATGGCTTCTAAGTTACTACGTCCATCTTCTACAAGCGAGTCTTGAGTATTTTAATTCTTGTACTCTGTGTGGTGAAGCTCTCGCCTCCATTCGTCATTTCTTTCCTGGGAAATAATCTCCTACAACATTTATTAAAAAACGAATTTTAATAAACTTTTTTTGAACAGTGATCAAAAATTTTTCTTTTTAAAATTCAGTCTCGATCACATCACGTATGTTAAAAGAACATAGGTGACCGTTTTCGGTCATATCACATGACCATCATCAGACCCATGGCATCCTTCGAAGATGGTAGGTGGAGCACTCTTCTCAGCTGCTGTGATGTCAACCGGTCACCAGTCCTTTACAAATGTGTAATCCACCGGGACCTCCTTTCTTAGTCAGTAACCTACAAATTTCTTCACTCGCCTATTCTATGTACGACTTCTTGTTTCGTCGCCACTTCTAGCCATGAGTGGTTTAATTCTCCTTTCCAACACAAAGCCTAAAAGGAGACCTCCAGTTTTTTTCTTTGTGGCTCTTTCATTGGCCTTTTTTCTGACCTACTGAAGACGGGACCACGAATAAAGCATCTTTTTACCGTTTCTTGAAGTTCAGAATAATTTTCTTCAATGCTGATACCTTATTCTTTCGCTTGGCTGCTTCATTATATTGTGGATCCTGCAGTGAACCTTCTGAGAGTGTTATGTTAACTAAGTACTCAAAGCTATCATCTGTGTATCTTACATTTATCTTTGGTACTGCCTCGCGGGGTTAGCCGAGCGGGCTAGGGCGCTGCAGTCATGGACTGTGCGGCTGATCCCAGCGGAGGTTCGAGTCCTCCCTCCGGTATGGGTGTGTGTGTTTGTCACTGGGATAATTTAGGTTAAGTAGTGTGTAAGCTTAGGGACTGATGACCTTAGCATTTAAGTCCCATAAGATTTCACACACATTTCAACATTCTTTGGTAGTACTGGGCCCTGGTAACATGTGAAGAAGTAAATGTTCTTCTTGTTAATTTCTAATGTTACATGTTCCCAAACAAATTATTTATCACAATACACGAATGCATTCAGTTTCATCTAATTGCTATATCGTCTGTAGATCAAATGTTCAAATGTATGTGAAATCTTATGGGACTTAACTGCTAAGGTCATCAGTCCCTAAGCTTACACACTACTTAACCTAAATTATCGTAAGGACAAACACACACACCCATGCCCGAGGCAGGACTCGAACCTCCGCCGGCATGAGCCACACAGTCCATGACTGCGGCGCCCTAGACAGCTCGGCTACTCCCGCGCGGCGTCTGTAGATCATAATATTTTCATATTTTGTCTGTGAGCAAATATCCCTCAACTTATGCTTGTTTTTCATTTGTTTATTGCATACCCAACTTCATTTTTCAACGTTAAAGAAGATTACATGTTTTTAGATCTCAAACTTTCCGCCTTCCTGTAGTTATGCTAATAGCCTCTGCTTGCTTCGTGCAAAGCTATTGAGTCAGTTCCCTGCATCGGTGATTCAGATAGGTAGTGGAGCTTACCAGCATCTGCTCGCTGGGTGACAGCCTACATCCTTATGTGTCGCATCTCCTTGGCCCTCACCTAATGATGCAACGATCCCTAGTTAGCTAGAATACTACCCTCTCATTACAAGATGGTAAATTTAGAGATCAAAATATTCACGGAGTGTTACCGTAAAGAAAACACTAAAACCGGAAATTCTATCCCAAACGTTCCCCAATCGGAACGCCAAAGAAAGTCAGCACATCTCTTTCTTCATAAAATGTCAGTTTGCTTTTGTATTTCAACAATCAATACGCTAATTAAAGTATATCGCCGTCCTACATTTTTTCCTGCTACTTATCACACACAATCGTCATATTTCTGCTTCCCAAGAATTTCAACCTTGCAATGCAATGTTATTAAGTATCAGGGAAAATATATGCTGGTAGATGAAGCCGAAATTAACACATGTAGCAATAGTGAGAAAGACTAAATAGTCACTCAAAAGAGGGAGTTCCCAGGCTGACACCTGCAGCTGCCGAGAACAACAGCGATTTCTGGGGGGACTGCCCGTTAATAGAGGCATCAGTCGTATGCACTCTGCGTGAGTTAAGCATTTATAGTTTACTCTGTTGTCGATGTTTTACGTGATTAGATATCCAAATGACTTTATTAGAATTTTTCTTAAAACTATAATGATTTACATCTCGTTTCGCTTCAGAGAAAAAGTCAGTAGGAAAACGTTCCCCAGATTCTCATCTGACTTAATGAGAATGATAACCCAGTGAAACATAGTCTACGTACTCTAGTTCTCAGCGATACTGTCGTCGTTTCACGGAGAGTTACACTGTCGACGTGCACACGTCACCATCTACCAGTGACACACTGACACCAGGCGCTGGCTGGGAACCAGTGTCATATAGCTCTCAATAACTTACAACTATGAGGACAAAGGCGACATCATATGACTGAATTGGCTCTCAGAGTTGAATGCTGCCTTCAGCGACACACACGATATCATGTGCGTAATATTTATAATACAAGGTACTACAATGAATTACCTGCGCAAGGACGAAGAGCCTTAAGACGTACGAGAACTTTTTGGCTTGATAATAGCGAATGCAAAAAATTGTTCGTAGCTCTTATCTTTCCCTTCAATTTCCATAAACAAGTTTCGTGCATATAAGTTCACGTTGTAGTCATAACTGCTCATAGGAATGTTATTTAAAACTCCTTACGTTACATTTATGAATAGTACCATACTCAAGGAATGGACGTACGGGAGGAGACCCAAGAAACCTGCGCCGCCGCTGCTGGCGAAATCCTAGTGGAGATGCTTCGCCGTTGCCTTCCACCGACCTGTTATGAAGTGTCAACTATGTGTCTGTATTCTGTGGATAACTATGATTAGTGCGTGTACTGCGTAGTGTTAAATACTCTTATGAAGTGCCTCCTAAACGGGACGCGAAATTTTTTGAAGTACTCTACACATTCCGTCACTTATTATCTAGTAAGTACGACGCAAGAGGAAAACAATGATACCTCAAAAGATAAACCCTAGCAACTTGGTTATATATGTAAATCCGCATTGTAAAGTAAGCATATTCTTCTGTTTTTATTCTTGTTGTATTTCATTAATTATTAAAAAACTACATGATGATCTCATAACTCCATAGTTTTCGTAACATCTTTGTTTGTAAAGTAGTTGTTTATTCACCATTTTTTTGAAGTCAGTTAAGGATATCAGACAGAAGAGCGGATAGATTTCACAGACATGAAAATCGTGTCAGTATTGTTTACCAATTTATAAACTTTGAGCGAATGTTCGTACAAGCAATGTTAACAATAATGAACAGCATGAATGTTGCAAATTAGGTGAACAGAGAAACTGAAGTGTGATTTTAGTGTTTATATTTTCGTAACAGTGGCAACTAGTTAAGTAATACGGTAGAATGTAAGATTAGAATTGTACGTCCTGTCGAGAACGATGTCGTTAGAGATGGAGCATAATCAAGTATCGGGTAAGGAAATCGGTCATATGTTTTTCAAAGGACTCAACCCGGCACTTGCCTTAGGGAAAGTCAGGTAAATCCTAAATTCGGATGGCCTTAAAAGGATTTGAAGTGCCGCCCTACTGAATGCAAGCCAACATTGCGATCAGGCTTCAATGGTCTTCTTCGGAGCTTCGAAACGAAGTTTCATTTCACACTGATGCAATTTAGTACACTCACCCATCTCAAAAAATTGTTTCCCCAAACACACAATGCAGAACATCAGCGCGTGGAAGTCAGTATCAGCCGTCCAGTGTTCACTTCAGGACAGAGGCCTCCTTGTCGTTCCTGTATATTTTATAGTATCGGCATTCATAAAACTTCGTAACCTTACTAATCACTGAGTTAAGATATCAACCTTTTTTTTTACTTTAAACAGAACACCAGCATACAACGAGACCAAATACGTGAATACCTGACAAAAAATTGTGTAATATAGATACATTTGAAACAGGTATAGTTCTAATATGCTTCTCGGGTTTGCAGCCGGATAGTATTGTGCAAATCTCACAATTTTCATCGATAAAGCTGTTGGACATCTTCACGTGGTTGTCACTGCTCCAAGATAACAATGACAACAGCAACTACCACCACTTGAAGATGTCGAACAGTTGTATCGATGGAATATTGTATACTTGCACGATATTGTCCCTGCGAAAACTCGAAAAGTGTATTTGCAACAGATCCGTCCGGAAAGCCTTAAAAATTACAGCAGTGGTATTTCTATTACTTGATCCGCGGGTTGAGTGCCGCACCGATTGGTCATGCCTTATGCCACTCCCAGAGGTAAAATGCTTCTTCCAGGAGGGAGACACTTCAGCTGTTGCACTTGGTCCTTCAGAGAATGTGAATGGAGTGAGGTGAGATTAATGTCGACGTGTATCAAGTTTATCGGGAGAAATACGGAAGTTCATTTAGAATATGTTGCATATAACGAGAGCAAGGTTACGAATTCTTGTACTGCAGCAGTTGCAAGAAACATTGCTTCTGGTGCTTCCCTGCAAATAGTCTTACCTGGAATAAGTTTTCTCGGGATATGAGTCTACATTCTTGCAATTCCCTTTCAAAGATGGGACGGGATGGACACCGTCTACTCGTAATCAGCCCTACATTTGTTTCTGCTATCATTGGTGCATTTTTGCGTCGGTTTCAGTAGATGAATATCATTTCAACCACTTCTTCATTAGCCAAAACAGTATACGTCTAAGAACGATTTACGAATTACTAGTTATCGACTCTTTTACGTCGCCGTCTACCTGTCAAGGATTTGGCAATTTCCTATTCGGAACACATAAAGTCAGTCCCATATTTTTCGAGGTATTACAATATCCTTTTTTCCAACTCGGGTTGCAGTTCAGAATTTTTCGAGAAATTCTATGCTCTAATCTCCTCACGAGGTATTGTCTTCAGTTTTCGAGATACTTATTGATTTTTTCGTTCATATTGAAAACATTTAACTCTGTTTTAATATCTTCATTTCTAATCACGCCTCTTCTTGTGCAGCTCTTCGTCCTCTTCAGGAAATCTCACTTCTGCTGTATGAAATTCATTTTCTTGTTTTCTTGCCGTAACCCACCTTTCTGATTCATAGAATAAGACAAGAGCTGCCATCACTTTATAGAAATTGATGGCTGTCCGTTTTTATACATTATTACCAAATATTCTACTTGTGGTACCACAGAAAGCTAGCAATTTGTGTATTTTGTTTTCAATATCGGAGTCCACATTGAAACTTGTATCAAGACCCAAATAAGAGATTCGTGAGATTTGCCTTAAAACTAAATTTTGATCTGACTGGATACTTTCGTCGTAATGTCGTTACTTTCGTTTTTTTAACAGAAACTTTTAAATTGTACTCCTTGCATACTTCGTTCAGCTGATATACTGATCTCTGGAGGTGATCTTGATTATTTTGAGTAATAACAATGTCTTCCACAAACAGAACGACATTCCAATACTCATCATTCGTTGTCTTAATTCGTCTGTTTATTTTACATTTCCATTTATGAAGAACGGAATCAATATGAAGAGCGGGTGATAGACTATCCCTTATTTAATAACTAGTTATTGATTCCTAGTTGTGTTTATTACCATGCATGAATTTTTATTAAGACTTCACTGCCTCTACTAGGTGATAAGAATATTCGCATTCAGATATAATAGCATATACGCCATCACAGCTACACGGTCGAAACCCTTCTCAAGATCAATTAGTTATATACTGGTTTGTAAATTAAATTCGCTGTTTTTCTATAATGTTATTCATTACAAGCACACTCTCTGTGCACGATCGACTTTGTGTAAATCGGTTTTCGTCCTCAGAAATAACCGCATCTGTGAGATTCGTGACACGGGTGTTAACTCTTTAAGTATAATTTGTTTCCAGTGTTTAGAAGACTGATGTCTTAGATTTTGGTCACTGCGTTTCCCTTTCTTTAAGAGAGACATTACTTCCGCTGTCTGTGAACTTGTATTTCCTCCAGTACTCAATGTTTACAAAGTTCTCGGGTGTACTGCCGGTTCCAGCTGTCGAAGGTCCACGATCAGCAGCATCTGACGATAGAGCGGTTGTTCGCGGAAAGATCGCGAGCCTTCGACGACTGGACCCGGCAGTACACTTGAGAATCTTCGAATCAGCATATAAGCCGGGAAAGCCTCAGATAACATTGATTTATTAATTGTAAAAGCCTTTTAGCTAGTGATAAGCCTTCTTATTTAATTTGTTCCGCATTTATTTCAGCCATTCCGGCAGCTTTTCTTTTCGAAGCCTCTCGTAGCTCCTAAATTCCTTTGTAATTTGTTAAATCTGGTGGGGCTGTAGAAGTCAGTAGTCCACCCTACGTTAGACTATTGTTGTTGTTGTTGAGACTGGTTTGATGCAGCTCTCCACGCTACTCTATCCTGTGCAATCTTCTTCATCTCCGAGTACCTACAGCAACCTATATCCTTCAGAATCTGCTTAATGTATTCATCTCTTGGTCTCCCTCTACGATTTTTACCCCTCCACGCTGCCCTCCAGTACTAAATTGGTCATCCCTTGATGCCTCAGAACACGTCCCACCAACCGAACCCTTCTTCTAGTCATTAGTTATGTGATCTACCCATCTAATTTTCAGCATTCTTCTGTAGCACCACATTTTGAAAGGTTCTATTCTCTTCCTGTCCAAACTATTTATCGTCCACGTTTCACTCCCATACATGGCTACACTCCATACAAATACTTTCAGAAACGACTTCCTGACACTTAAATCTATACTCGATGTTAACAAATTTCTCTACTTCAGAAATGCTTTCCTTGCCATTGTTACTCTACACTTTATATCCTCTCTGCTTCGACCATTATCAGTTATTTTGCTCCCCAAATAGCAAAACTCATCTACTACTTTAAGTGTCTTATTTCCTAATCTAATTCCTTCCGCATCACCCGACTTAATTCGACTACATTTCATTATCCTCGTTTTGCTTTTGTTGATGTTCATCTTATATCCTCCTTTCAAGACACTGTCCATTCCATTCAACTGCTCTTCCAAGTCCTTTGCTGTCTCTGACAGAATTACGATGTTATCGGCGAACCTCAAAGGTTTTATTTCTTCCCCATGAATTTTAATTCCTACTCCGAATTTTTCTTTTGTTTCCTTTAGTGCTTGCTCAAAATACAGATTGAATAGCATCGGGGAGAGGCTACAACCCTGTCTCACTCCCTTCCCAACCACTGCTTCCCTTTCATGCCCCTCGACTCTTATAACTGCTACCTGTACAAATTGCAAATAGCCTTTCGCTCCCTGTATTTTACCCCTGCCAACTTCAGAATTTGAAAGAGAGTATTCCAGTCAACATTGTCAAACGCTTTCTCTAAGTCTACAAATGGAATAGGAAATCTGCGCTGTAGTCATTGGCTAGATATTTTTGGTGCTAATTTCATCCGCAGTGGAAGTTGATCACGGTAGGAGTGGAACGCGTTTTTCGAGGTGTAAGTGTTTCCATATTTAGGGAGAGACGACTTTACCAGAGGGGCGTCACTTGGGCACCGGTCCCCCGGCACCTGGGCCTCCTGTCCGGCTGGCGGGGGCGGCGTCGGCGGCGGCGGCGTCGCGACAGCGTTCTCCACTCAGCCGGCCCTCGGCGCCTAATTAACAACCGCCTCCCGCCGCCGCCGCCGCCGCCGCCGCCGCCGCCAACTCCGCCTTACATGTCACCACGGCTCGCCGCGCGGCTAGCTCGCAGCGGGTACGTCTCCAAGGCGGGGGCCGCCCCCACACGCCGCAGCTGCTGCTCCGACCCTCAGCCACGGCCCTGGCTTTTTTTCATTTTATTTCTCGACGACGGACAGTGCCTAATGCACGCCTGTCTGTCACACAAGCACTCGACGTCACATGTAGACAACGCCCGGAGGCTCCTGCCACTGAAATATTTGCCGATCCAAACTGTAGTAGTTTTTAAATTTCAATCTTCTCCTTCATCAACAATTTTTTGGATGATTGGCAGCAATCCTTCAGAATCTATTACGTGCTAACTGCTTCATGTAGGACTATTTATTGGCTCGTGCATTTTATGGTTTATTTTTAAAATGCCAATCGGCGTCTGTCTCGCGATTTCTTCTGTTATATTGCTCCTTC
Organism: Schistocerca americana; assembly: GCF_021461395.2. Taxonomy (NCBI): domain Eukaryota; kingdom Metazoa; phylum Arthropoda; class Insecta; order Orthoptera; family Acrididae; genus Schistocerca; species Schistocerca americana. Next base: position 177,890,653 of record NC_060119.1, on the reverse strand, counting down.
TAGAATGTTTATAAGGAAAGGGTTGTGGTGTATTGTGTGACCTATCGATAAATGTCATCGTCGGCAGTTTTCCTTCAGCTGTCCTCACACGGGACGAGGTAGCTAACGCTGAGGTGCACGCAGACGGGATATCCGATGTTGGACGCATCGCCGTCGGCACACGGGACGAGCTGCATAAAGAGATTTCGTTTCTCAGCGCTTCCCAGTAGGAGTTGTTGGCTTTATTTTGCTCGCAAATCAAACAGTCTATTTAAGGGGGGTAGGACGTCAAACGGGCCGACTTGGAGCGAGAGAAGCACCACAGGACAATTCAATTTCCACTGTCTATACTTTTGCAAGTAAATTCATAAAACTTTGTCAGCATGACCAGGAAGGGTTCAGGATTCACACTCGTAGCAGTGGAAGTTCAAAAACATAACAAAATAATTTTCTTACATGTGAAATTTAATCATTTTTTCACTTACTATTGGCTGCATTTGTTGCTATAGGTACACTTTTCTTCATAAGTAAGAGAGACTGTTCGATGAATTTTGCACAGCATACAAACCATACTTACAGGTGTCTGAAACTCTAGAATCTATTTAAGTTATGAAAAATGAATGATCTGTTACGTTTTAAACTTTGTGTTTAGAAAAAAATCAAATTTTGTAGTTAATTATCTCAATTTTTACCACAGTTTTTAATAGATTTTCAGACACATGTAAGTATGATTTGTATGCTGTGCAAAATTCATCAAAGAAGCTCTCTTACTTGTGAAGAAAAATGTACCTATAGCAACAAATGCAGCCATCAGTAAGTGAAAAAATGATGAAATTTCATACCTAAAAAAAATTTATTTTGTTATGTTTTTTCACTTCCACTGCTATGAGTGTGAATCCTGAATCCTTCCTGGTCACGCCGACAAAGTTTTATGAATTTATTTGTAAAAGTATAGACACTGGAAATTAAAATGTCCTGTGGTGCCTCTCCTGCTCCAAGTCGGCCCGTTTGACGTCCTACCCCCCTTAAGAAAACGGACGCGTGCGTTGTATTCTTACGTTAGTCTATTTGTTCTGTCACTGGGTACACATAAATAAAAACTTTGAATAAACTCACTCCTGACGGAGAACGCACTGATATTTACACAACATCAAGTATTACAGACATTATTTCTATTAATTCTCACAAATCTTTCGAATCTGTGAAGGGGAAAAATGAATTACATACAACAGGAATCGAATCCTACATCGACCTAACCTGTGTTCCGTAAAATAGTACCTTTAGTGCTAGATTGCAGCTTAGTTATGAGCGACTTTGTATTTTACCTAACAGTCTTCTATAGGTTTCAACCACCGAGATGCTATAAATTTACACTTAATAATAACAAATCCTAACAGGGATGACTTGTTTTCCATCACTCTTGAAAACCGTTGCCTTAACACGGCTTACTCTGATAACACGCAAGTTATAACGCGATTGTAACTAAATCCCTAAATTCTTTAACAGCTACATGACGTATCCCGTCGTTTTATTACAACAAATCCTACCTGTAGTGATTAGTTCTCGAGAAACAGTAAATATTTATGAGGTGTACGATATAAAATAAAATCCCCTGAATATGGACTTCTACAAAACACTACAAGTACAGTTTGGTGTCTTACTGACTGCGGGCCTCGAGCTTTCTGCTTGTGACGTAGGGAGCATTCTTGCTACCTACTGGTTCTACTTTACGTGACACGTCACCGAAATATCGCCGAACTAATTTTGTGTTTCACGTGACTAAATGCCTCCTCAACGAAAAATAACTGGAACTGACGTCACAAAACTTGCAGAGCGCTAATTCAACGTTAGCTAAGTCGCACCGTGTGCCGACGGCTTTATTGTTCTTTCCTTACTAAACCTTTGAAAGACTTCCTCGTTGTTGGTTCCATCCACACATTTTAGTCTCAACAGGCCTCACTTGACACCATAACTCAAACGCTTTAAGAAATTTCAGTCCCGTTTTGGTTCTCCTCTACGCCTCTCACCCATATAGTACTAACTTCCGGACGCAGCTTTAACCACATTTTTCTCACTTCAGTATCTGTGTTTCCGAGCACGTCTTTCTCTTTTCTAAACGACACCACTTTCGCTTCTAATGCTTTGTTTTATAGGTTCTGTGCTTCGGTCGATGGCGGGAAATACATTATAACTATAAATGAAGTAGTAACCGAGTGCTAATCTAATGATAAATCAACTTCTAGCGAAAAAGAGGCTACGCTGTGCCGTTACTCAAGAATTATTCCGTCGTTCTACTCATTACGTAAATTTAACGACATTACTTATATCATTTCCTGCAAACAAGAAATTTCGAAGTGAACAAACGGGATAACGAAAAAGAAAATTTCTGCCAAACGTTCTAACACTCGTTATAACTAAAGATAACGGCATATGAGCTACTGAAATTACAATATGACCACAGTTTTTTTCTCTTTTTTAATTACAGAAGTGATTCCTGACGTTTTACACATCGCAAGAAGAAACTGGCTCAGTCAATACAGCTATCTCTCACGACACTATATGAACTCTTTATCGTTTCCATTATCTCAAGTAATGATTCATTTCGGTTTGGAATCCATTCTCCATGCTACCAATCGAAAATGATAGTTTTGCGTGAATTCTCTTGAATGACTTTCCAGTATTATTGTACATCATTTTTAATGTACTTGCGTACTACTCAAAATAACCGACTAATGTTTTCCAAACCGTACGTCCCCAACACGTTTTTCCTATTATCAACTACGCTACCCAAGGAAGCTAAGTCTTTAAATTTATTGAAACTCTTTCTTTTTAGATCTAATGACTATTTTCAAACCTTTCAAATTACAGCAATTACATAAAAAATATTATACGAGAACTAAAAATAGCAGTAACGTATTTGCCAGTAAATGCTTTTTTGTGACAAACGCATTGTGACCTGTGCTCTATGAAGAGATTACGTAATGGTGCTATATATCTATCTCATTGTTTCTTATTATTATTTAAGGTACTCTTAAGTGCTGAAAGTCAAAATTATTTCATTAGATAATTGTATTTTTGGCGCTATTCCTTTAATTACATCATACTATTGAACTGTAGTAACATAAAACTCTTTTAAATTGAATACACCATTTACGTATAACGGTTATATTTCGTGGTCCTTTGTTTCCCGACTACGTGTTTAAGAATTAACGTCAATATATTTTTATTTTCTGTTCTCTACTAATTGTTTGTATGAGACTTCAGTAATTATCTGATTACAACTGGAGCATAACAGAGATTCGTAGATTGAACATCGTCTCCGAAACGAGCACACAAAGAGACACTTAGCAGGCTGAGTCTTGAAACGACATTGATATGTTCTAGTTTGGATCTTGCGGCTGTATTTACTGCCAAAGCTGCATTGAGTAGCATCTGTGGTGGCCGCTGCGTGGCTCCGGTTCCTTGGCGCGCCACAGATATTATTTTTGCGGCCCGGCGCGGCGCGGCGCGGCGCGTCCGCCCGTTGTTTGCGGTGTTTGGCCTACCCGCTCCGCCCTGCCCGCAGCAGATAGCGCGCGTTCGGCGCTACACGCTTAATTGAATATGCGCTTATCAATGCGGGGGTGCGGTTCGCCGGATTACGTTCTTATACGCGCGCCACAGGTAAAACGTTTTCAGCGAGGGTTGCGTTTCGGGAAGGAGCCCCTGGTTACGCATTCCTGTTACCGACAAGTGTTCACTATAGCAACGTAAAATTCTAAACCCGAATTTTGCTTGTAAAGATCTAGATTTTGACGGATCCCTTTCCCGACCGATGAATTCATGTCACTAAGTAATTTAACTTCCCTAACTTAGTATGCGCGCTAATGTCAAATACAACGAATATCTATTAACTATATCAACGCAAGCAAACATTTCCTCTTATATATTTTAATGACACGCTCATGTGTTCAAGGAATTATTTTAAGGACTTCAGTTTGTAGTCGTAATCACTTCGATAATGTGAGTGTATTCTAAACAGCTTATGCTATAATTTCCGTTTGAGGGCACTTTGAGCATATGCAATGTAGCGCGACTCCCATGCAAGTATATTAGTAACGACATGTTGGCAAGGGATTAGCGTCGCATTCATGTCTTTCCGAGGTGCGTGCGGTAAATGTGGAACCGTGAACTGTAACGATGCTAGTAGCAAAGCGTCCAAAAAGGCTAATGTGCTGTTATTCTTTTGTTGGCTGCCGAGGACAAACACGGTAGACATCCATTGGAGAATAAAGAATGTGTATGGGGCAGCACGTCTGCCGCAAATCACCGTTGTGGAATGGTGTGAGAAGGGGAACTGCTGCTCGATGACATCGCACGTCCCTACATCGTAAACACTTCAACATCTTCTCTGCAGTCTCTCCCCGCGCAATTACCTCGCCTTCGGACCCTTAAACGTGCTTGGAGAGGTCGACGATTCCAATCGGATGAGCACGTCCAGCAGGCAAATACGGACATTTTCACGTGTGTTTTACCAAATCGGTATCTTCAAACTGGTGCGTCGGTAGGATGACAGCTTCAGCGCCCATGGCGGTTTTGCCCGATTGGCAAACCGATTCTGGACTGTACACCCTTTTTGATCGCCCATTGTAACTTAATTTTGCTGTATGAATAGTGTGCGCCTGCAACGCTGTAGTACTAATAACAATATTCTCGACTTTTCGTAGTATAGGGTTAAACTAATTAGAATTAAATTGTACCTGTAATTAAGAATATTTTACAACAATTTTTTTTTTGACCAAAGTGCAATTGTTACGCGATCTCTACATTATTTATTTGTTCGGTGCAACCGATTTAAGTCGGTATTCTGGACGCCTCCGTACAATTTTTAAGTTAAGCTGAGCTTGTGGTCGCTTTCTTATGGGTGTTGACACAGCGTCGTCATTTTAGCAGCACAATGCGCGTGGATTTTGCAGTGTAAGTGTATGACTCGGATTAATATTCAAATCAGTTAATTTTCATAAACGTACAATTTTTAAAGAATAATTCACTTCACATGGACGGCGCTTACTTAAGCAATGTAGTATTCCTTAATGCAGAAACGTTCTCCAAAAAGACACCTTTTAAAAATCTTTCTTTATTGCTGCTTCCTATAACCACTTTAAAAAATTGTATACCATGACTCTGCGACACGTGTTACAACCTGACTACGTGGGGAAGTGATTAGCACACTGAGCTCGGGTTCTGGAGGACGGAAGTTCAAATTCCCAATTGGTCGTCCGGTTTTCGTTTTTGTTGTTTCTTTTAAATCGCCGGTGGCAAATTTCAAGACGGCTCCTTCGACAAGAACACGACCGATCTCCTTCCCCAAATCTAACCTTGAGTACCGTCTGTAAAAACCTCGTTGTCTACGGGTGTTAAACATTAATTTTCCTTTCAAATATTACGACCAGTTACGATGATGGAATTACATCTGTCAGATTACAGTTCCTCCTTTGCGTTCTTGTTTGTGTTGCAAAATGAACCACGTAGATTATTTAAAGTTTCTAATACTGCCTCCGTAATGTTTATATTAACGCGCCACGGCGCGGTTAGGATGTGTCTGTAAACTATTTGACCATAAAAATTCAGTGGCAGATTTTCTTTAAGCGAGACATTGGATAACACTGCTGAACGAATACTAGTATCATTATTGAATGTAGAATTTATTTTGTATTCTTGTGTGCGAATGTGATATAAATTTACAACAGCGATGACACCTGCGTCACATTTGCTCGTAACGACTACCCATGGCTCCGGAATTTTGAACAATGCGCTTTGGATCTTCTTGGCCAACTTTACCAAACTGAATCAATCGTAAAAATTTTCATACGAGCTTCTGAGCGATGACTTACATGATCTACAAATATCAGGTAGACACCTCTAGCCTACAGCGACTATTAACCTTATATTGTGGGCTTTATCACATTATTAATTCTTAACATAAAACTGTAGAGGATTGAATCTTATTGGCACACAAATGTCGTACCTTGGCTTGCAGATACGTGGAATTTCTTGCGTCGCAGCCAAAATGAAGGCAACCTTATCCACCAAATACACAGAAAATAGAATGCGTCTGTTTTGTCATAAGCAGGTATAATTTAATCCTTTTCTGCTACATAATATTGATAGAAATTGTCAGTTTAGTCGACATTTTGATGTAACCGACAACATATGGGGAAGCTGGGCGAGTCGATAAGCATGGATCTATTACTATAACGTGAACTACTTCATGCATTAGAGTAATTTTAATTTAATTTCGAGTGTTGGTATTCAGAAAGTTGTATACTTCAGAATTTATGTATTATGTGCATATTTCTTTGAATCATTTCTACTACAGTATTTATGCTAGTAGTGCTACACGAAGCTAATAATAAGTATCAAACAAGAAAGAAAGATCAAACCAGGTTGTATCTCCCTAAATGTTGCCATTTCTTCAGTTTAGTCGTTCGTCGTATGGATAAATGAAACTCACAAATTACCAGTGTGTATAGCAGGATTAGATGTATGTACAGCATTCCAGCATTCACCCATACCTGTAGCCACCGTTGCTAAGAAGCTTTCCCTGGATTTATTTTTTTAATTCTGATTATTATAAACAGTGACTTACCTCTTATCATTAAACCTGTACACCTCTATACAAACAGAAACCTTGAATGTGCGTTGTTGCCCTCGTTAATAACTGTTTAAACTGTGTCATTGATGCAACACTGCACTGTGCCATATTTACATTGCCGAGTGAAATTTTATTGTTATTTCGCGTTAATTTTGCTAAAAAAGTATGCTATTTTCTTTCTGATACCCTAACAAATCCTGCGCAGACACTGTAAAACGTTAGATTTTATCGCCATTTTCCTAATTTCCACAACAGTATTGGATTATTCTTTGAATAAATAGTCAAAGAAAAAACGATCGTATAGAAAGATGAACGGCAATTGACACCATTGCTTTAATCAAATACAAAAGATCTGAAATTTTTAAGAACAGATAAATTACTCGGTAATTCACTAAAGTCCGTCGGAATTGGTTACCTTTTTAATCCACGACTCGTTATTACAGCGTCTTCATCAGTACTGGTTTAAAATCCCAACACTTCTCATTATTTTACTTTAAATGTCTCGTATTATGCTTTCATAACGCGTGAGGTGAACCACTACGGACCCTATAGTCCGCTGTCTAATGTTTCTATTTTCCACAGACATTAATACCTCTACAGCTTACAGTCGTTGGATGTGAGTATCCGGATTATGCATTTACAACTCTCAAAGTCATTACTACCCATATCTTCAAGGTACGTAATACGTTACGTCAACTACATAAAAAAGGAGATATAATAAAACAGACTAGTAAATATAAAGTAATTTCTTTCCGTTAATTCGCACATATGAACTTAAACATGTCATAATTCATTTTCCATCACATTAGGATCACTAATATCGCAAATAAGGAAGCAGATGATATTTATGATCGTTATTTTCCACTTTATCTTGTCCCGTGACGTAAGCTTCATAAATAAAGAAATTTCTAGTTCTAAAGCCACGGGTAGTTGAGTACAGTTGAGTTGGTATATCAGTGCTGTGTGACGCAATCATGATGTAGGTGTGTCGATTTTTAACCAACGGACGTCGCCCGTCATATGCCCTGTATTTTTACTGTTTAATACCGAATACTTGAAAAGCAGATGGTAACCTCGTAACATTACCGTTGTCAAACGAAATACCTGCTCATAGAATTGACAGGAAAATCGCAAATAAAATATATGGACTATTACGTATATTATAGTTGTTGAATTTTTCGTTACAGTTAAATATCTTTTACAATGTCACAAATGGAATGTAATTTTCCTTTTGTAGACCTTCTACGAGGAGTAACAGATCTGCATTGAGCAGCATTGAGTATTTCGCTAAGTGCCAGGTGCCTAAAACGGCGAAAAACTGTAGCACGTTCATTCACTGCAAACTGGAAAACGAATAAAGAAGACTCTATGACGGTCGGGGAAATCCATCGGGAAAGAAATTAGAATGAGTCGTTCCTTTTCATTTTACTGCGGCGAGTAGCGAAAATTCCTTTAAAGAGCTGGGGAGACTGCAAGGAAGTGAGCAGGTGAGAACAACACAGGGCCTCAGTGTACGAAGGAACGAAAAGGGGCGAGAGATATGCGAACAGCAGACATTTTAAATGATTTACATACTTCTTACAAAATGAAGCTATACTGCAAGCAACTTTCGCACCAAAAGAGTGTATTCAGATGCACATTCGCGTAGATTTTTCTGTGTGGTCGAGGTTTTCCGTTTTATTTATGAAGACAAAGCGACAATAAATGAAGTATTACTTATGACTATCATGAAGGTTTCTATCAATGCAATCCTGCTCGACAAATATCAAAAATGAAAATTAAATTAGAGAAAATTCTTGATCGGCTATTCAGAATGTTCTCCGATTCGCGTTTACGTTAACTTCGTCCGTTACCCTAAGTGACAATATACTAACACGTCTGCTTCAAATTTGCTTTAATGAACAGCGATGTAGAATGTAACTAGATGATTAAAATTCGTATGATTACCTCTGTAGCATGAGCTGTGCAAAATAAAAACTTGCGCAGTTCTGTCGGATACTTAGCTTCACGCTGTTTTAACCAAGAAATGAAAGCTTATGAAAACAGAAAAGTAGTTTTTCGTTTGGTCATAGGAAAGCTACGTAAGAGGTGATAAGCCTACGTAAGAAGTTATTAGTGATCGGTGTGTGTTGGTTCGGGCTCACGAGCGCCAGTTCTTCAGGTGACAACGGAAGAAATTGATCCCCTTTCTTTAATTCAAGAAAATGAGTGTAGGTGATCAAGTAACTCAATTCGATGACGGATTTTATTAATTATAATGTCTTTTAATGATCTCCACTGCTGCACTTATTTTGACAATTGTCGTCGGTTTCGTTCAGATCCTTAAGATAACCAGATCTGTCATAATTCCACAACAACAAGACAGTTTGACGTGTTATACACAGTGTTCCTAGGTCACTTCTATGGTTTTTTGCGCAGTATCAGCAATGTACTATTAGGGAATGATTTAATGGCATTCTCTGCCAGCAGTGGGTATCGTGCGACAGTAAAAAGTGAACTCATTATCTATCTTGCTACGTAGTTTTTTTTTTTTTTTTTGAGCAATATGTCTGCTAAAAAAACCTCTCTCTAACTATTGGGACACCCTCCGTACGTGAGCGGATTGCACGTTCCTGCTCCTTGGCTAAACCCCACATCTGATTTCAGCGTTCTGGAGGTAATCGCAAGGCACTTTCAGCGCGGCATGCACTTCCCTGTCCTGAAGGACATGAACAGAGCAGCAGAAGCGATGGAATCTTCTGCTCCTGTTATGTGTACAAATTTTCCTTTTCCCTGTCATGTTACTTTGTTTGTGTAAGAATCTCACTGATCTTTGGATCCATGCATGATTGACTATAACAAATCATTTGTGAAATTTGTTTTCCTAACACTATACCAGCACTAAATGTGAAACTCCGCTCATGTATCGACCAAAGTACTGGCCTGAATTATGGAGAGACGCAAAAAATATATTAGGCATCCTCAAGCAATGCTGTTCACACTTACTGCAACGCTTTTGCAGACCCTTTTTTGCACAAGATGCTGATAATTTCTTTTCCATTTCTCAGACTTCTACAGGTTTTCGCTCTTTAAGACTTTCGGAAATGCACATGGCTTTAAGTCTTTAAAAGTAATAGATAGTTGGAAGAGGTGATTTGCATTGCATCTGCTAAGCAAGAATTATATTTTCTTTGTAACGGGGAGAATCTCTAGCCTTATCAAGGAAAGACATCAGTTTTCATAGAATGATAAGAAGAATGTAGTATGTTTTTGTCCGACAGTTTGTAGCACAACTATCTTCTTTTATTGCAGAATTACGTCAGAAAACACTTTAAAAAATCTCTTGAAGATAGCTTGCACTTGACCGAAGGTTCTCTTGTAATGTCTCGTCGTCCGTCGTTTATTTTTCCATATTGTCTTAGTCCTTTAGCTATTTATCGCATTATCACTGTTTATAGACTGTCCACTGTATTCTCATGCTCTAAGAAGTATTGTTTTCAGAGTATTGGGTTATCGTTTACAATGTCGCTGTATCTAAACGCTCAAGTTTGTTTCTCGTGCTAACGGTAAAATCACATTCAAAGGTGAGAGACATATATGGAGATTTGAAATGGAACTATATTATCAAAAATCAAAGTAATTTGGTACGTACTAGACAACTGATATCCTAACGGTATTCGTATAATACGCACCCTGTGCCACACTCTATACAGTGGAATTCTGAGTACATAAAAGTAATATGGAAGCCGTCCCGTCGGCTAAGCCACTGAAGAAAACGTTTTTTTTCATTGTTTTAAGACTTCCTTCTCATCTCTTACAGCTCATACCGACTCTTTTTCTTCACATCCCTTTCTGGGATTGCGTAAATTAAGATTACATTATGCGCCTTACGGGTAAATCAGGGTGACTGGCGATGTTATGACGGTCATCGTTCGACTATGCGCTAAGAAATACGTTCATACTTTTCCTTTTCATCTGTATCTTTTATTTGAAAATGAAAGCTTATTTACAATGGCTGCTTAAAGATTTCCATTTCTTAAAAGAAAGAAGAATTGTGATCTCTTCTTTGAAACTTAGTATTTGGAAAGGAAAGCAATAATTGTTGATATCCTATTTATTTCTTCGTCCCAGGTGTCGTTGTACTTGTTTACGAAATTGAATTTTGTCTATCTAAATAACACACATTGTTGCACAGATGAATAATATATTGTACTTAGATTTGCGTACTTATACAGTACATTGTAACCAATAATTACTGCTGTCGACTGGAGATTTTACTGCACAGAGACGTTGTTGTGATGCCAGTTCTACAATAATCAACCGTCATGAATTGATTTATGGAGAAGGAAAGGCTTACGAGTGATCACAGCTCTGTAGCTAGTGTATAAGGACGCATGTACGTACACATCCTCAATCATACATCCCTTAAGAGTACCGAGCGAGGTGGTGCAGTGGTTATCACGCTGGACCCGCAATCGGGAGGACGACGGTTCAAACCTGCATCGAGCCATTGTGATTAAAGTTTTCCTTGATTTCCCTAAATCGCTTCAGCAAAATGTGGTGTTGGTTCCTTTGAAAGGGCGCGGCCGACTTCCTTCCCAAATCCGATGGGATCGTTGACATCACTGTTTGGTACCCTGCCCGAAATCCACCAACGAACTATATCTTAAGAAAGTAGTAAAAACGTCGATTGCAATTCGGTCACATCTCAAATGTATTCTTTTCCGTTGCCTCCTTTCCACTTATTATTGAGTCGCCATTTGCAATGGCACTGAAAATTTATAAGCTTTTTATTTCGTAAACTAAATTTAATCAATATTTCAAAAACTCCATAATTGTGTATACATCTGCCACGAAAATTGATGAACTACTTTGCTCCTTCACTAATACGCACTTTCATTTCATTCGTTCTCCTTCTTCTTCCTTTCCTGAATCCACAGAAAAACAGCGAAACATTCCCCTTTCAAGAAAACGTCTATAAATAATTTATGCTTTGTTTCATATTTGTATTTCAGATTCAGTTTTTTCGTCGTTTTATGGTGTCAAATATCACAAAAAATAATATTAATGGCAATGAACACCAGAGGGCATCCTCGTAGCATCGTAGCACGAAACGGCCCCTATTACGTCTATTTCACTGAAAATGCGATGCCGTTCGTGTGTGAAACACGATTATCGTTATTATGAACAGAATTGGTTTGAATTTACTACAGAGCTGAACACACCATTTACCCAGAGATTGATGAAGGGTAGGTCTTAATAAACGTTTCCAGTATTATGCTTTCGCTTTGATACGAAGTAGAGACAACCAATAAACGTATTATCACTTATTTTCCTCATTTCTATAACGTTCTCATCTTAGACGAAGATCTGGAAGAGGCTGTTTCTACTCTTCGGCATAGTAATTCAGTTAATTAAGAAGATATCAACACATGACGATCGTCTTCAGTTGTCAATAGTGCATAAAAATGATGGCCCTGATGTGCGATTTATTGCACACTTTTTGATTGGCGTTGGTTTTGTTCCCAGCAGATACTGCTGAGATCAGGTTCTCTCTTACTCAGAAGTTACTAATGTTGATAACGTTGTTGGAAGAGATGGAGGTGCAATTGGTGAGGTTTCATTTCTGGATCATTCTACAACGTAGGCAGTGCCGGATGCTACTTCGAGATGCTTGTGTCGGCGACGGTGAGGTAGTAGCAGAAGAGAAGTGTGGTGGCTTATTAGGAGATTAAGCAGCGTGCTGGAAGCCAGGAAGTTTAGTAGGCACGTCAGTGAGCGACACCTGTACAGGTAGAAATTCAAGGCTAGGTTGGGTAGCTAGGGGTAAGTATGTAGCAAGAATGATAATGAAGCCACAACAGAGACAGATGAAACTACACCATTGTTTGAGGAAGAACTAGGCTTGACTTGCCGTTTTTGTGGTCTTTGCTGGAGATTGTGGCAGGACGTAGGAGGCTTGGGATGTGAGACAGCTGCAGGAGCGCATGCTTTGAGGGATGATTGTGTGGCAACAGACTACATCTTCTACGGGTGGCGGGCAGATGGAATTGCCTGTACCCCCGGAGGGAAGTGTCAGCTGGTCTTATTGGGTCCGCGAATTAGTATTGAACCGGCGCTGGTTTATGTTTGCAGTTGCAGGGATATTTGTTCTGTCACTTCAGTCTGGACTTGTAATATCACTTACTCTGCAGTAAAATGAGAGGCTTTTTTCCGATTTGTCCGTTTAGTGGATCCAATAGGCACTCCTAAAGCTAAGGTAATTATTGGAGGGGATTTGCTTTGTGAAGGACCCCCAAAAGTTGGCGCAATTCTGGCAGGCCGCAAATGATCGCCGCGGGGCATAAATTTCCTCGAAGCCGTCTGCTGCTGGCGTTCCGTTAGTGAGGCAAGGAATGGCACGTCAGGCGGCCGGAAAAACAGTACCATCCAGGCTCCTACGTGGCGGTGAGAAATGCATGCCCCGTGCGGTGACGAAGAATGGATCACTTTATTCCTCCTTTGAGAATCAGGGAGAACTAAGCATTTTCCGCTAACTCATCTCCCTGCAGTTCTCAGAAACGAAAATCGTACGATAGATAGCACTTCGATTGCCATGCGAGTGGCGTGTTAAGCTATCACCAGGACGCATATGTTGAGCAATTGCCTTGAGCTTACGCTTTGCAATGGACAGTCTCATCGTTGAAGAGCTGTCGTAGGTGCAAATGTGTTTCAATTGCTATGTTCTCCACCGAAATTCGCCTGATCACATGACAGCCCATTTTAAACACGAGCTGTATTCGAACATGTGATGTAGAAGTTAGTTAGCCGTCACTGTCACTTTTTAGGTACTTTGTGGATATATTTGCAATTTAATGGGGGCGTTGCTCGTTTCTTAGACGTCCCTCTTGTTTTTCTAGCAAACAGCAGAAAGCGCATGTTCACGTAGACCAACGTTGTCCGTACATAAAACAACGGGTGTCTTTTCCGTGTTACGAGACAGTCTTAGCAATTAACAGAGTTCTTGTAAATCTATTTATCAACACGGAATAATTTCATAACCTGTCGAATGTGTAGCTATGTGCCTTTAACAACGTCTACGGAGGATCATATCTCATGACTGGAAGGAAAGAAGACCTACGACCTTCCATATTGCCGAACTGCCTATGGGAATTTTAAGCTGCAGTAGTGAAAAGCAGAAGCAGCATGTATTATCTCAAACACATTTATCAAAATCAAAACAACTATTTTTTAATAAGTGTCCTTTAATTTACGTCTATGGTCACAAACATTTTGTTAACAGATTACCGGTTTCGGTCTTTAATGAACATCATTAGATCTGTTTCATAAAAACCCGGTAATCTGTTAACAAAATGTTTGTGACCATAGACGTAAATTAAAGAAAACTTACTGTATATACGGGTCACTGTTCATTCGCGACAATGTCGCAGCTTGTGAAACTATTTTTTTCTCGTGTAATGCTCTGCACCTAATTGAAACGTGGTTTCGAAGCAATTTACCGTTCAGTAGTAGATCTGATACGTTTTAAGCTATTAACTTTTTATTCTACAAACTCTTTTTACATCATTCGGCGAGTTACAGAAATGCACGTGATTGTTATGCATCCGGAGTATTCTGATGACAAGAAGTCATCTGGAAATATGGCTAAGTGGAGTTAGCCATTTCCCATTGGTGTCGCTGTCTTTCACTTTTATAACGTAAACACCGGAAAAAACGTTCTCTTCATGCTTGCATTTCGCTACAGAAAATAAAAATCAATAGGTGATGCACCGCAAGGGTAGCAAGTCCGTGACGATGATGCGTGGAGAAAATCAAATGCGAGACGTATGTGGAACATACGGTGAGTTGCTTGACTTAAATCATCGTCACAAAAGTGTGCATACCAGTGTCTTGTCACGAAACATCTAAGAGTTTAGGCTGAATAAAATTTATCTGCTGCTGAAAAGCGAACATAGTGACATTGAATAATCATACAAACGTGAAACTTCATTCCAAGTCATTAAAAAAGGAGACTGCGAGGCACTCGATGTTGATGTAAACGTGCTATACAGAAGCCGTACCTAGAAAACTTGTGTCCGTAGACACTGAAAGGAATTTGTTATTTACCCGCCACAGACGCAAGATCCTTAACATCAGACAGCATCTAGCGCGTGCGACGGCTGCTGACGTAAATCCCTGAGTGTCTCTGAGACTGATATCAGAGGAATTAGGGGATAATAAGGACATTGCTTATCATTCAATAATACACTACTGGCCATTAAAATTGCTACACCAAGAAGAAATACAGATGATAAACGGGTATTTATTGGACGAATATATTATACTAGAACTAATTACATTTTCACGCAATTTGGGTGCACAGATCCTGAGAAATCAATACCCATAACAACCACCTCTGGCCGTAATAGCGGCCTTGGTACGCCTAGGCATTGAGTCAAACAGAGCTTGGATGGCGTGTACAGGTACAGCTGCCCATTAGCTTCAACACGATATCACAGTTCATCAAGAGTAGTGACTGGCGTATTGTAACGAGCCAGTTGTTCGGCCACCATTGACCAGACGTTTTCATTTGGTGAGAGATCTGAAGAATGCGCTGGCCAGGGCAGCAGTCGAACATTTTCTGTATCCAGAAAGGCCAGTACAAGACCTACAACATGCGGTCGTGCATTATCCAGCTGAAATGTAGGGTTTCGCAGGGATCGAGTGAAGGGGAGAGCCACGGGTCGTAACACATCTGAAATGTAACGTCCACTGTTCAAAGTGCCGTCAATGCGAACAAGAGGTGACCGAGACATGTAACCAATGGCACCCCATACCATCATCCGGGGTGATACGCCAGTATGGCGATGACGAATACACGCTTCCAATGTGCGTTCAAGAGGATGTAGCCAGACACGGATGCGACTATCATAATGCTGTAACAGAACCTGGATTCATCTGAAAAAATGGCGTTTTGCCATTCGTGCACCCAGGTTCGTCGTTGAGTACACCATCGCTGGCGCTCCTGTCTGTCTTGCAGCGTCAGGGATAACCGCAGCCATGGTCTCCGAGCTGATAGTCCGTACTGCTGCAAACGTCGTCGAACTGTTCGTGCACATGGTAGTTGTCTTGCAAACGTCCCCATTTGTTGACTCAGGGATCGAGACGTGGCTGCACGAACCGTTACAGCCATGAGGATAAGATGCCTGTCATCTCGACTGCTAGTGATACGAGGCCGTTGGGATCCAGCACGGCGCTCCGTATTACCCTTCTGAACCCACCGATTCCATATTCTGCTAACAGTCGTTGGATCTCGACCAACGCGAGCAGCAATGTCGTGATACGATAAACCGCAATCGCGATAGGCTACATTCCGACCTTTATCAAAGTCAGAAACGTGATGGTACGCATTTCTCCTCTTTACACGATGCATCACAAGAACGTTTCACCGGTCAACTGCTGTTTGTGTATGAGAAATCGGTTGGAAACTTTCCTCATGTCAGCACGTTGTAGGTGTCGCCAACGGCGCCAACCTTGTGTGAATGCTCTGAAAAGCTAATCATTTGCGTATCACAGCATCTTCTTCCTGTTGGTTAAATGCCGGCCGAGGTGGGCGAGCGGTTGTAGGCGCTACCGTCTGGAACAGCGCGACCGCAACGGTCGCAAGTTCGAATCCTGCCTCGTGCATGGATGTGTGTGATGTCTTTAGGTTAGTTAGGTTTAAGTAGTTCAAGGTCTAGGGGACTGATGACCTCAGAAGTTAAGTCCCACAGTGCTCAGAGCCATTTGAACCATTTGTCGGTTAAATTTCGCGTCTGCAGCACGTCATCTTCGTGGTGTAGCAACTGTAATGGCCAGTAGTGTATTTTAGTGGCCGATAGAAATGTTCCCTATTTACGCTGTATACACTGGCTGACGAGTAAGAGGCAACGCGGATGGAAAATGCTTGAGATTCCAAATACACATGTGAAAGAAGTGTGTATTTGTGTTAACCGTCCTAACAGGGGCTATAATCCAATTAACGTATGTAACTATTGCGGCGATAGTACTCAGCCGTCTTCGCTACATTTCTGAGTGCATCAAAATGCGCATGACCATCAACGATTCGACGTATACCGAAGAAAACATTCGATGAAGGTTTATAAACGAAGCCAAGGCTATAGTGTTGCAAACAGAGATACGTTCTTGGGAAATGCTGTGCGTGAGCAGACAGGCAGTCTTGTACGGAATTAGGCGGAGACGCGAGTGCAGCGTGAGAGGAGAGCACTTCGTTTGGCGGCGGACCATCTTGCCGGCAGAAGCGTGCCGGGAACCTGCGGCGCGGCTACGTGCGCCACACGCTAACGGCCTGCTTACGCGGCTCTGAGCACTATGGGACTCAACTGCTGAGGTCATTAGTCCCCTAGAACTTAGAACTAGTTAAACCTAACTAACCTAAGGACATCACAAACATCCATGCCCGAGGCAGGATTCGAACCTGCGACCGTAGCGGTCTCGCGGTTCTAGACTGCAGCGCCTTTAACCGCACGGCCACTTCGGCCGGCACGCGGCTGCAGTGTTACGCCGTTGTCAAATAGTGCGCGTTTTGAATTAACAGGCCGGCCGGGGATCCCCCCGTGTGGCGGCGGCGCGGGCGCCTTAACTGGTGGGCGGGCGGCGGGCGGCAGGAGCCCCGGCGAGGGGACTCCCCGGGCTGCGGGCCGCGGCAGGGGGCCGCAGCCGCCCCGTGCAGTTTCTTTAAGCCAATGACTTATAAATGCGGAAACGGCGCTGCGCCGCGCCGCGCCAGCTTGTCACGCTCCCCTGGTTTCTCACAGATTGACAGCCGTGCCAGAAAGGTGACTGTGTAGACCAGCACCAAGCGGCCTGCCCGACACTCGCTGCTGCGACGTCCCTAAACACACAAGACGCCTACTCCTTTCAAGGAGAGAATTCAGCGTGCGTTACTTCATTTCCTCGTCCTGCGTACAAGAAGAGAGGGAGAACCACTTGCCGACATTAAAGTCGTTAGAGACGGAGCAAGAGCTCGGTCGAGAAAAGGATGAGCGGGACATGATCTTGTTGAAAGAACGACCCCGGTATTGGTCTGACGTAATTTAAGGGGTCCAAGAAAAAGCCAGTCAATAATTGTAACACGTTGCTATTGCAAACCCGGTACACCAGAATACGAGTCCAGAGTTCAGTATTTTAACCATTCAGACATTTCTCTCAATGTTACAACTCTTAGCTTGTAGAGGGTGTAATGTTGCAGCTCGTAACCTAATAAACTACTCAACTCTTCAAAGACTACTTTTGAAAACTGATGACTCAAATTAGTTTCAAAAATGGCTCTGAGCACTATGGGACTTTACATCTGAGGTCATCAGTCCCCCAGAACTTAGAACTACTTAAAACTAAATAAACTTAGGAAATCACACACATCCATGCCCCTAGGCAGGATTCGAACCTGCGACTGTAGCGGTCGCGCGGTTCCAGACTAAAGCGCCTAGAACCGCTCGGCCTCACCGGCCATCTGCAAATTACTTTAACGGGTGAATAGTACAATTTCAAAATGCTGAATCCAAGTTACTTCATTAACAGAAATCAGCACTACCTCACATGTCTGCGGTTGATCCCGGCGGAGGTTCGAGTCCTCCCTCGGGCATGGTTGTGTGTGTGTGTGTATTTGTCCTTAGAATAATTTAGGTTAATTAGTGTTTAAGCTTAGGGAGTGATGACCTTAGCAGTTAAGTTCCATAAGATTTCACACACATTTGAACATTTTTGAATCTCACACGTTGCTTTTAGATATATACACGTTCTCTCTCTCTCTCTCTCTCTCTCTCTCTCTCTCTCTCTCTCTCTCTCTGTTCACACACGCGTCCGCATGCAGATACACGTAGTCATATATGCGCATACGCTCCGTGTATAATGAAATTTTTCTGTTGTGTGAAATACTAGTTTTTGCCGTTCGAACTACTGCTGTTATCAGAACTGTAAAGAATGGTGGGAGAATCTAAGAAGCGTATTACTGTTCTTATCATTGTTTTAGCAAAAGAGCAACTATCTCTAACATCATGATTGTGAAATTAATCTCAAACTATTCGTATGGAACTTCTGTTGCCGATCGAGTCTCGAGTTCGAAGCTACACATTTCCCTGATAAAGTTTTCATCAACTCACCATACGAAATAAAGCTTAGGGTTGCTCATTAGGTGTCCTCAGATGCGTTGTTTGTGGAAAACAAAGATCTCGGTTGGTGTCCCGGTCGAGCACAGAGTTTTAAATTAACAGCCTTTTACATTACGGCATACACTGCATTAGGTTACAGCACGTAATCTCATATTGGCATTGGTGCCCTTGATCTCCATCGGCGTATAGCCCAGCCACCTCATCTCGGCGATGTCGGAAATTGATTTTGTTCTTGTGTTTCTTTGGGTTCGTTTCATCGAGTTGGTATCCATAGCAAGATATAAAAAGGGGCAGAGGAGGCGGAAGAACTTCATTCACACATGTGGCAGGTGGGGAGGGGGGAGAGTTGTGGAGGGGATGGTGTTCTCTCCAAATTACGTAATGGTCACTCGCATTATTACTAAACATGTTTTGTTTTCGGCAATGAACCATATTCTCTTTGCCCCAAGAGAGTGAACTGCTTCATGATGAGTTGGGGGTAAGAGAGGGAGAATTCTACCACGGAAATCGTCTATCTGGCTATTGTGCTGTTAAGCAGAAAACACTGAGCCGATCTTAATTCAGCTAGTTAATTAAGGAAAGGTAGTGAGATCATGCTCTTTCAAAAAATATTAAGCAAGAGCAATGGACTCCTCTACTTGCTCGAGTTCTATAACGCGGGACCCTGATGTAGGAGAGCACTCGAGGTCAGGACTCGCCTTCGACGGCACGGACGTGTCATAAATGACAGTAAAACTTGCGCCAGCTGCCAGCGACACCGTAAATAACTCACTCCGACGGAGGTGCGGATCCTGCCGATCATCAGCCGCGCTCAATTTTTCAGCACACCTGAATAATACAGCCGCGAGCTAGCACCACGCGGCACACAAGGACCGGATTCTGGAGAGAACCCTGTCGCAGACTCGTTCCCTCTGGCTGACAGTTTGTTCACGGAGCACTAAAGCGGCCCTTGCCACCAGTAGATTCTTTCGATACTGTGACAGCATTGGTACTGAGTTGAAATTGTCATACATTCTATAGTTGGACCAATCGGTATTCGGTTTGAGCGAGAGTAAAGTTCTACAACGTTTGTACAGCCTCCAGCGGACAGTGATGTGTCGCAGTGGTGCACCGGAGACATATGGTTCGCTCGCACGCGTTACTTTGGTACTGCCCTCTCCCTCACACGCGCCATCTCTCATTCCCACTCTACCTCTTCCACATCGGCGCAGACAACGGATTACAGCTGTACAAGAATCATAAGGTGTACACTAGATGGACATGAGAATTCAAGTCGTGGAAATACGGGAAGATTTTGGCAAACCTGACGCAGAAGTAGTTTGAGATACCTTACAACATTTACACAAAAGGCCACCATGCCTGCCTGTAGAGTTATATTCATTCCTTTACTACTCGACCTTTGCTGAATATTGCTGCTATAATTCTCCATGTCTAATCGTTATAAGTCATGTCCTACTCTGAATGTCACCCAAGTTTCACGTGACTTTCGTGACTCTCTCGTGTTCTTGCTCCTCATGAACGACAGTGTTAGGAGGTCGAGTACAAGAGCTCAGCACAGAGACCAGTGCTGAACGTAGTCTTCTATTCCAAGCCAAGTTAAACGTTGTCTTAATTAATCTGATGATATTAGAGCCTGCATGCCCTCTCTCGCACCGAACTAGGGTAAAGGTAAATTACCCCACGCTGATAGCGAACTAAGTTATATTATGAGGCGACAAGGCCTGGAGACAGGGTCACTATCGAGTTTCGTAAATACAGTTTCTCGTGTCATAAAAGCGTAACATTCACAGGGCCAATGGTACTTTGCTGACGCGACGTAAATTAGGCAAACGATGATGATCTGTGTCGTCTGCAATGTGTGCCGTATATCTAACCCGCAGAGCAGTGAGTGATCCTTCATTTTTATCTTAAAGGGAAAGAAGAAAATCTTAAACGTCTCATTTCCATTGCGGTTAGAGAGCACAAGCCAGCATTGGGCAAGGATGCTGCAAAAAATTGAGCATGTACTTTCTAAAGTAACAGTACCGGCTTTTGGCCTTAATCGATTTCGGAGTTATCATGGAGTACTTCACTCAGGATGAGCGTATGGGAATATGAACTTTGCTTCTGCTGAATGCGATTCCATTCAGTGACCACTGCTCTACATTACTCGGAAATTTTATCTGAAGTGCTGGTGTAGTTTTCGAGCAGCCGTACAGGTGTGTCACTTGCGTGGCTCCAGAGTTCCTTCACATATGCTGTGTCGTGTATTACGTACGCATATTCCTTCATGCACAACTACCCTGGCGACAAAGTAAGATACCTCCGGTTAGCCATGCGGTTCTAGGCGCTGCAGTCTGGAACCGAGAGACCGCTACGGTCGCAGGTTCGAATCCTGCCTCGGGCATGGATGTGTGTGATGTCCTTAGGGTAGTTTGGTTTAACTAGTTCTAATGACTTCAGCAGTTGAGTCCCGTAGTGCTCAGAGCCATTTGAACCATTTAAACCTCCGGTTAAACTGGCTATTTTAGTTTTCACAGCCTAATGGTGGTGAACAAATCGTGTTTTCCGTTGATTCTCACTCCATTTTCTGCTATAAGTAAAGCTTTTAGTTAACTCCCAGAATAATCTGTTCGTAATTTGAGGCCAGTGGAGTCTCACTTTCACTAGCTGCCACTGTTTCAAGTAAGCTATAGAATCTGATGCATTACTCATTCCTCATCGCATTGCTGTACAAGAATTGCAACAAATGAAATATTTCAAGCAAAATCAGATAGTGTAATCTTTACTCAAATGGGGCAAGAGATTCTTTCCTGCATGTTAACAACCGAGTACGGGTTGCGCTTCGTCGCTCGGTGACTTCTTCATCGTATGCCGATAAGACAGTGCAGCTGAATTTCGAACTCGGATAGAACAGACATGTTATCTGTGATGCACATGCTGAATAAAGATTTTCAGTGCTTGTCCTGTGGTACGAGTGTGAGTATAGTAGAAAAAAAGAAAAAAAGGAGAGTATATAATTACACATTCAGATGTATCTAAAGATGAGTTGTGGGCAAGCGTTGGAATAAGCATGTAATTAAGACACTAAGGACAAAAAACGTTCCACAGCTCTGGCCGCAGAGGTGCAATCGACCGCCGTTCCATCCTTAGCCTATGGTGTTATATCGATGTGGCAATGCGGAGCCTGACGTTAGCAAGCCACTCGCCGAGCCTTTGTCGGCTTTTCAGGCCATCGACCTGCTTCCAGTAAGTGGTCAAGTGACATCACGGGGCTGACTGGACGCTGGTCCAGTCCTCCCCTGAGGAAGAATCCCTCCCAGTAGCGGGAATTGAAGCCGGGTCCTGACCACTAAGCCACGGAGGCGGGCACTGGAGGCGAGGATGGGTATTATGATGAAACTTCCTGGCAGATTAAAACTGTGTGCCGGACCGAGAAAGGCAAAGGTCCCGAGTTCGAGTCTCGGTCCGACACACAGTTTTAATCTGCCAGGAAGTTTCATATCAGCGCACTCTCCGCTGCAGAGTGAAAATCTCATTCTGGGTATTGTGATGTCACCCTGTTACTGTGAACAAAGCTGTTCAATTATGCGCTTGGTGACGAAATGTCCGCCGGCCGGTGTGGCCGTGCGGTTTTAGGCGCTTCAGTTTGCAACCGCGTGACCGCTACGGTCGCAGGTTCGAATCCTGCCTCGGGCATGGATGTGTGTGATGTCCTTAGGTTAGTTAGGTTTAAGTAGTTCTAAGTTCTTGGGGACTGATGACCTCAGAAGTCAAGTCCCATAGTGCTCAGAGCCATTTGAACCACGAAATGTCCAGTTTCATTTTCCTTGCACTTATTGAATGAAAAACTGGATAGCACGCATCAGAAACAGTTAAAGACCATGTTTTCGACGA
Source organism: Schistocerca americana (assembly GCF_021461395.2). Lineage (NCBI taxonomy): Eukaryota > Metazoa > Arthropoda > Insecta > Orthoptera > Acrididae > Schistocerca > Schistocerca americana. The sequence goes on along the minus strand of NC_060119.1, from coordinate 177,868,036 downwards.
AAGTGTCAGTTCAAGCATATGTTCTGCATTTCAGATCCGGACAGTAGTTGATTTGGTTCAAATGGCTCTGAGCACTATGGGACTTAATTTCTGTGGTCATCAGTCCCCTAGAACTTAGAGCTACTTAAACCTAACGTAAGGACATCACACACATACATGCCCGAGGCAGGATTCGAACCTGCGACCGTAGCGGCCGCGCCGGTCCAGACTGTAGCGCCTAGAACCGCTCGGCCACTCCGGCCCGCCGGACAGTAGTTAAATGCTAAAGAAAAGAACCCAGAAATCTTATAGCTGGAACACGGTGTAAAGCAAGTGCAACTGGTTAGGCGGACATGTTTTAATACATATTTATTTTGTGCATGACGCACAGGCTAGATACGAGCCACGATCAGATTTCAAATAAGACGTTTTTTGCTACCCTATGTGCAGTCGCCCTACAAATTAAATATCGGTAGTCTAATAGGTTCTACATTTCAGTGAAGAAGAGAAGCGAGGACCCTGCGCACAACAGCTTTCGGTACTCCTTACTGGATGAGGCTTTTCGTTGTTGTGGAATAAGTGTCTGCCGGAAGTTGTGGCGCCCCGGCGCAGCCTATCGTGCCGAGGTAACTAACGCAGCAGCCACCGCGTTGACGGAGTAATTTCGCGTGAGAAATGCGTGCGGCCGACAGCCGCCGCTATAGCAATATCTGCAGCGGGCGCCCAGCGGCTGAGGTGCGACCCGCAAGAGGCGAGGGGAACTGGCAGGCGGCCGGCGTTAGCGCCAGCCGCCCACCGCTCGCCCCAAAAAGCCAGCAGCCGAATGCGGAGGCCGGAAAGGCAAATGTTGGTCGGCTTTGGGTTCTCGGTTTTACTGACGATAGATGTGCAGTGTACAGAGGAATGAAACAGCGAAGGAGATGCCACATATAAGTCCAACAATATCTGCAACACATAGCCCTGTAGGTCTACACATCGCATCGTACACAGTACCCAATAATGGACAGTACAAATCTCAGAACTTACTTTCAAATAATAACGGCATGAGTCGTCCTTTAACAAAGCCTTTAAAATAGAAAGTTTCGCTTTGATTGAAAAAACTAATAACTGTCAATAAGAACGATTGATAAGGCACTTAAACAGATTAATCGTCAGAGACCTGAGGAAGACCTGAAAGCAGACACATGGAGAGCCTAGAGTCACTTAACATGTTCACAATTAGGCTACTGGAACTTTGAGTGACGTGCCGTCTCGGCCAACGCAGCAAGAGAGCAAACACCGCGGCCGTGCTTACGCACCGGGACAGCACTCTAGAGGGACAAGCTTGGCCGACACACTCAGGCAGAATGGGCCGCATCCATACGAACCCCGTTATCGACGATCCGCCTGGAGAAGTCTCAATGACATTCTGCTGCAGTACAGAAAGATATAGACTACTATAGAGACACTACCAAGTGACACCCAGTTAAACATGTATTCTGCCGGCCGGTGTGACCGAGCGGTTCTAGGCACTTCAGTCCGGAACCGCGCTGCTGCTACGGTCGCAGGTTCAAATCCTTCCTCTGGCATGGGTGTCTATGATGTCCTTAGGTTAGTTAGGTTTAAGTAGTTCCAAGTCTAAGGGACTGATTACCTCAGATGTTAAGTCCCATAGTGCTCAGAGCCATTTGAACCGTTAAGTTGTATTCTGAAGCCAGGCACTCCGAAATTTCGAGAACGGTCTCCTTTAAGTAGAAAATAACGAGGGCACTGCCTCAGCAGGGCCCGCGAACATCAAGGTTTTTTTAATTTTTTAATTGGAAGTTTAAAATAGTGAGTTATTTGTAACACAATGTGTTTGGTGGCGTTGTAGAAACGCTTCTACAATCGGCTCAGTACCCCATAACGAAGTCAGCTCTGCAAAGGACCATGAGATACCGGTATACAGTATACACCGGTTACTACATGAGCCATTGTATTAGAATAAGCACATATCATACAGCTACTGCAGCAAAAACACAACCTAGCATAATTAAATTTACGGCAGATATTTAAGAGAAATAGTATACCATGAATAATCACCCATTAAACGTATATTAACGAATAAGACAACATCAATCATGCCAAACCAAAGCCAACACAAATATGAAAATACATCGTACTAAATTAATTTGGCACAGGCTAGAATTTACGACATTCATATGGGACTCGTGCATCAGACATGCACGAGAATTACAATTTGAAGCGCCTTTAAACACCAAGCCGACTTACTAAAGTGCTATGGGGGAAAAGGACGGCACGTGTAATAATGCATTAATAGCCAGCGCTCTTTAGCATTGTGACCTCCTACTTTCAAGAACACTTGACATCAATTACAGACCAGTGAAACAATCCAATAAGATAATAAAAATTCATACACAGCACGGCATATTAGAGCAAAACTTGCAGTACACAACTTGAAAGTCTCACAGAAACAAAATTTAACGGACCTTAGTGACAATTCGCTCTCTTAACCACAGAAAAGCCATTGAAATCTAACGCCGTGGAGATGAGAATAGCCACGAATTGAACACAACAGAAAAATAGTCGTCCGTCGTGTTGACCAGGCATCTGACAGCTCGGTACCTCCCACGTAACCAACTTCACGCTGCTCGAAGTTCCCAACAATGATTATAGGGTTCCTTCAGGCCGCGACGTTGAGAGCCTTTTTCTCCTATTGCACCGACAGACCGAACGCCGCCAGAAAATTTGTTTCTGATTTCGTTCCACTGCCCAATGCCATGACCAAAGGCAACTAAACCCCCCGACTGGCCATGATCCCCCTGCCCCCCCCTCCCCTCCCCCCCCCCCCCCCCCATATCCCAGAGGGAGTCAGACTCATTTGAAAGCCCTGCGGTCAAAGATGAGAGGTAACTACCAAAGTCGATATCACTCGATAAGCCGCACGGCTCAAGGTTGTTTCTAAATAAAGTTAGTAGTAGATAAGACTGATAGTAAAATATGTTTTCAATTTGGTTTTGAAAGTCCACACAACACTGAGAAAAAATTCTTTCAAAATACATATAAGCACATTGGTGGTTTTTGCCATGACTTCTGCTTCATGCAGTCGCAGTAGGAATTAGATGAAGAATGGCAAAAAAGTCAATTAACTGATTAGGATCCGGCGGTCAGACAGTACGTTTTGCAAGGACATTTCTCTGAGCACAAAAGAAGGAACAGGGAAAGATAGAGAGAAGAACGGAAACTCTATTTATCTTAAGATAGGTTATAGCCATCCGCTGAGCACCAACTGCACATACGTTCATGAAGCAAATCAAAATAATAACATGTATGTGTCATCTACATCTACATCTACATTTATACTCCGCAAGCCACCTAACGGTGTGTGGCGGAGGGCACTTTACGTGCCACTGCCATTACCTCCCTTTCCTGTTCCACTAGCGTATGGTTCGCGGGAAGAACGACTGCCGGAAAGCCTCCGTGCGCTCTCGAATCTCTCTAATTTTACATTCGTGATCTCCTGGGGAGGTATAAGTAGGGGGAAGCAATATATTCGAGAACTCATCCAGAAACGCACCCTCTCGAAACCTGGACAGCAAGCTACACCGCAATGCAGAGCGCCTCTCTTGCAGAGTCTGCCACTTGAGTTTGCTAAACATCTCCGTAACGCTATCACGCTTACCAAATAAACCTGTGACGAAACGCGCCGCTCTTCTTTGGATCTTCTCTATCTCTTCTGTCAACCCGACGTGGTACGGATCCCATACTGATGAGCAATACTCAAGTATAGGTTGAACGAGTGTTTTGTAAGCCACCTCCTTTGTTGATGGACTACATTTTCAACGACTCTCCCAATGAATCTCAACCTGGTACCCGCCTTACCAACAATTAATTTTATATGATCATTCCACTTCAAATCGTTCCGAACTCGTACTCACAGATATTTTACAGAAGTAACTGCTACCAGTATTTGTTCCGCTATCATATAATCATACAATAAAGGATCCTTCTTTCTATGTATTCGCAATACATTACATATGTCTATGTTAAGGGTCAGTTGCCACTCCCTGCACCAAGTTCCTATCCGTTGCAGATCTTCCTGCATTTCGCTGCAATTTTCTAATGCTGCAACTTCTCTGTATACTACAGCATCATCCGCGAAAAGCCGCATGGAACTTCCGACACTATCTACTAGGTCAGATGTCATATATATAAAAAGGTAGCACATCTACTTATATGACAGAGGTTAACTGAATATCAGAAAACGTGATATTGGCTAATTCATCAGCTCATACGGCTCCCACATCGCAGGATTAATAGCCCTGAGGACGGAGCACCACACTTACCAGTGTATACTGTACAAAGGGGTTTCTGGCGAACTGTGAGAGCTCGATGAAGTGAAGGATTGTTGCGTTTTAGAGGAGTACGTCAATAGTTACCGTACTAAATACTCGTTAGCCTATGAGGACGGCGTGCTACACTAGTTTTAATATCAGTGATGAGAATAACCGAATATCAGCTTACGTGACCGCAGTAAATAGTGAAAGAACTGCAAAAGATTATTGTTTACGGCGTCGTGCAGAGAGATGCACGTATAACGGAGCGGAAGGCGCGGCCCGTTAAAGAGGAGGGCCGCCCATGGCAGTCTCCCCTCCCTTCCCTCCCCCACTTCTCTCAGCGAGCGCGTGGTAGAGTTCTTTCAATCTGGTGTGGAATCTGCGCGGCTGATTTGTCAGAATTTTAATTTTTTACTTGAGAGAACAGGGCTGTCGAGATTATTATGATCCCGGAGTGCTGGATGATAATGAAGATCAATGAATTATGGAGGAAGCGGGCAGCAGCCGCCGCGCGGGCTTCATTACTGGAATTCGGGCCGCCGCCTGTTCCCCGCGCCCCGTGGCCCTCTTTGAAGTCGTCGCCCGCAATCACGGGCCACGCCGCGCCGCTCGTTCAGGGGCCGACGCCTCACCGCAGCCGGCCCGCGCCCCTCCCTCCGCCGCTTTCCGCCTATCGCGGCGATATTTATCTGTTTTACGTGGGATATGCGCTCTGGCGTCTTGGCCAAATTTTGTCAACTGTCACTAAAAGATTCTCAGGCTGCTTCGCACCAGAGATATGCCTCTGAGTTGCAACAGAGACTGTAATTTCTTCTAGCACCAAGAGCAACAATACTCTGCATATATCATCCTGTTTGTTCTTGTAGTTATCTAGAGAGGTAACCCAGTAATTAATTCACTCGACTGCCAGTCCTGTGGCAGATGTTCAAAGCCCCGTCCGACAATTAAGATTAAGGTTTACCGTGGTTCATTAAAGTGTTTGAAGCAAAAGCTGAGACGATGTTTTGTCAACGATTACCCGTCCGGCCTTTATCAGATCTAGACTGTGAGCTGCTCAGACATTCATCATTTCTGTTAACGTTTAGCCACAAACAAACGACGGTTGGCCGTGTGCTAAGCGAAACACTTGTAGTACTGGCTGCTAATACTTCTACCTCCTCCTGAAAATGACTGTGAACTTTCTTGTTGTATAAAAGGCATTTGTATAAAACGCATTTTTCATTTGTCGCCCGATTGAACTCCTTAATTCCTTCTGCTGCTACACCATCCTCAAAGTATGATTTTATGATCCTATTTTATTTACTGGCTTTTGGTAGGTCCTCAGTGAAATTTCTAGATCAGGCCAGGATTTGCAAAAAGTAGACTTCAAAGCAAGGTATCTAATTGAAGTGTCTTATTTATCAAATAGCTAATATGGCAAATATTCTCTAATTTATTTTAAGAATCATTTGTACAACATTTGTTCATGTGTTTGTTAATGCGTGCATAAGCATCTGTGGGTGCATTTGTGTGTGTGTGTGTGTGTGTGTGTGTGTGTGTGTGTATGTGTGTGTGTGTGTATGTGTGTGTGCGTTTGTGTATTGAAAGAAAGAGAGAGAGAGTAAGAAACAGAGAGGTAGGAAGACAATAACGGCGATGATGAAAATGATGTGATGTGAGCAAGCAGTGCAGACAGCAATGTCTTTAGCGGCTGGGGAGAAAGAAAGAGAGGAACGGCTATGAGAGCTATTATGAAGATTTCGTGATGCGAACGCACGATAGCAAGGTCTTTAGCACCCGGAGACAGAGAGAGAGGAGAGGGAGAGGGAGAGGGAGAGGGAGAGAGAGAAAGAGAGGGAGGAAAATAGAAAGAGAAGGATTACCTTTACCTGTGAGACATTCCACTTTGTCGGATACAGAGAAATTCAAGTTTCACAATGTTAAGTGCGTCTTTTCTGGTACAGTGATGTAGCACCGCAGCACGCAACGGCGCAAAACGAGCTAATAATTTTTACCTATTTGAAAGTAGTGCTGGAGGAAAATACAATCCATGTGAACAGCACATGTGCAAAGTAGCTGTTGTCTGTGCACCCTTTGTGTTATAGACCTGATCATACTGCATTACATACATTCCTGTCTTTGATGCATAATATTTGACATACTAGAGATGTTATATGGGATAAGAAGTAGAGTGTGGGAAATGCTGCAAAACACTGAGTACTTCTTAGGATTTGGAAATGCACGTACAATATAAATCAGTGAGTTCAGCATCTTGTATTATCGATTTTTGGTCTCAAGTATGTCTGCAGTCATGATCCCCTAGAAATTGCACACGTAGAGAATCTATAGTGTTCAATAGTGCCTGCACTGTCAAGTACGCCTGTATTGTACAGTACCTTATTGACTGAAAGTATAACATCACCACATACCTTGCTGCTGTATTGCATTGATAAACAACTGACGCATTTTAACTGTTTAAAACATGGGAAATCATATGACACATTTTTTTTCTCGGTTGACAACCTCGATTTCGCCACGATGTTCCGCCATTTTCTAATCCACAAAATGTCTACTGAGATAGACATAGAGTTTTGTTCGATGTACTGAAGGACTGTATCAAATGTATTTTTAGCATCATGACTGTAGCGGCGGCCCGTGTACGTAAAGAAACACCGTAAATAGAATGGTCGGACTAAGGGAGATGAAGGACCATCCGATGTCGGGTTAATGAGGTTCTACTCTAGTTAACATATATTTCCTGGAGTTGATCTGTGTGAGACCAGAATGACAGAGCGTTAAACTTTTGAAAGTAATCTGTCAAAATAACGTTATGAAAATGCCGTGTGGCTACGGCCTCTCGTCGGGTAGACCGTTCGCCTGGTGCGAGTCTTTCGAGTTGACGCCACAGCGGCGACTTGTGTGTCGGTGGGGATGAAATGATAATGATAAGGTCGACACAACATCCAGTCCCTGAACGGAGAAAATCTCCGACCCAGCCGGGAATCGAACCAGGGCCGTTAGGTAGGACATTCCGTGGCACTGACCGCTCAACTACCAGGGACGGACAAATAACGTTATAGTTTAATGTCTCGTCGACGTTAAGATCGCTGGAGACCATAACGTCCGCTGTTTTCCGCGAAAGTGGGGAAGAAACTGGCCACAGCCTAGTTTAAGGAAGAGCCTCGCATTCGCCACAAGTGATTAAGTAAATTTTATAATCTAAACCAGGTGGGCTGGCTGGAGATTTAAGTCCCATTTTTCTTAAACAGCTTGAGATGAGCATATCTAGTGGAACTACCGGATGATCAAAAAGCCAGTATAAATTTGGAAACTGAATAAATCACGGAATAATGTAGATGGAGAGGTGCAAATTGACACACATGCTTGGAATGACATGAGGTTTTATTAGAATCAAAAAAATACATAAGTTCAAAAATGTCCGACAGATGGCGCTTCATCTGATCAGAATAGCAATATTAGCGTAACAAAGTAAGACAAAGCAAAGATGATGTTCATTACAGGAAATGCTCAATATGTCCACCATCATTCCTCAACAATAGCTGTAGTTGAGGAATAATGTTGTGAACAGCACTGTAAAGCATGTCCGGAGTTATGGTGAAGCAATGGCGTCTCTCGGTCGATCACGATACACTTGCGACTTCAGGTAACCTCAAAGCCAATAATCGCACGGACTGAGGTCTGGGGACCTGGGAGGCCAAGCATGGCGAAAGTGGCGGCTGAGCACACGATCATCACCAAACGAAGCGCGCAAGAGATCTTTCACGCGTCTAGCAATATGGGGTGGAGCGCCATCCTGCATAAACATCGTACATTCCAGCAGGTGTTTATTAGCCAGGCTGGGGATGATGCGATTCTGTAACATATCGGCGTACCTCTCACCCGTCACGGTAGCAGTTACTGACGTTTTTCTGTCCAGCGCCATCTGTGGGACATTTTGTGAACTGGTGAACTTCGTATTGTTTTTTTTTTTTTGTTCTAATAAAACCCCATGTCATGTGTGTCAATTTTCACCTCTCTATCTACATTATTCCGTTGTTTATTAAGTTTTCAAATTTATACTGACTTTTTGGTCACCCCGTACTTCGAAATTACTCGAAGAGCGGGTTTCCGCTACATCCGGAGCGTTTCGGTTCTTCTGGGGGCACTACCGTACGCTGCTGTTGTGACCCACGCGACACATCTTAACACTTGTGCAATCTCCGATGTGACAATCGTTGTGGCTGTGTCATCCGCACAGCTGAAGAAACGTGATAGCGTGACCCTACACGAATGTGTGTGTGTGTGTGTGTGTGTGCAATGTGTGTGTGTGTGTGTCCAGCGTGGCGAGCGTGTGGCAGCGTCATGCCCCGTGCCACGCCAGGCTATGCCATGCCACGCACCCTTATTAATATTGTACTGGCGCGGTGGAGGACCCGCCGCGGGGAACGGGTTGGGGGAGTGCCGCCGAGCCAGCAACGAGGAGAAAAAAAATTGTTACAAAAGTTTTAAAATATGTACAGTCGGAGGCTGCGGCGCGGCGCGGCGGGGAGTAGGCGGAAACTTTTCCCGGCCTGCTCGGGGAATACATTAGGAAGGAAGGAGCGGCGGTGGCCGCCAGAGAGGAGACGGCCCGGCCTTCATTTAGCGGCTGCGCTGCGCTGTGCCTCGCCTACCGCGGAGCGCAGCGGTACGGCTAACCCTGGGTCCGCCGCGGGCACCCCGGAACTAATTACACCACTTAATGGCGGGGAGCTCGTCTTTTTCCAACCCTCCCACGCCCTGCCCGTGTCGGGACCCTACGGGATCGGGACGTTTGAAACCGAGAGGTTCATTTATCTAAGAAAGCATCATTGTCTTATTGGGCACCGAACTGGAACGCCTGAGTCTGCAAATGCCTTCCGGACCTGTTTCGTTACACCAAAGAAATCGTCATACGAATGGAAACGCCAAGACCGTGGAACGCGGTAAAATCCTACCGCCGGCAACCGCGTATCACACAGACGTCTGACTAATACGGCTTTTCGCGGATGATGCTGTAGTAAACAGAGAAGTTGCAGCATTAGAAAATTGCAGCGAAATGCAGGAAGAACTGCAGCGGATAGGCGCTTTGTGCAGGGAGTGGCAACTGTCCCTTAACATAGACAAATGTAATGTATTACGAATACGTAGAAAGAAGGATCCTTTGTTGTATGCTTATATGATAGCGGAACAAACACTGGTAGCAGTTACTTCTGTAAAATATCTGGGAGTACAATCACGGAACAATTTGAACTGGAATGATCATATATAATTGTTGGTAAGGCGGGTGCCAGGTTGAGATTCATTGGGAGAGTCTTTAGAAAATGTAGTCCATCAACAAAGGAGGTGGCTTACAAAACACTCGTTCGACCTATACTTGAGTATTGCTCATCAGTGTGGGATCCGTACCAGGTCGGGTTCACAGAGGAGATAGAGAAGATCCAAAGGAAAGCGGTGCGTTTCGCCACAAGGTTATTTGGTAACCGTGATAGCGTTACGGAGATGTTTAGCAAACTCAAGTGGCAGACTCTTCAAGAGAGGCGCTCTGCATCGTGGTGTAGATTGCTGTCCAGGTTTCGAGAGGGTGCGTTTCTGGATGAGGTATCGAATATTTGCTTCCCCCTACTTATACCTCCCGAGGAGATCACGAATGTAAAATTAGAGAGATTCGAGCGCGCGCGGAAGATCTCCGGCAGTCGTTCTTTCCGCGAACCATACGCTAGTGGAACAGGAAAGGGAGGTAATGACAGTGGCACGTAAAGTGCCCTCCGCCACACACCGTTGGGTGGCTTGCGAAGTATAAATGTAGACGTAGATGTAGATGTAATCTAACCGCCAGAAAGTGGAACCGTAAGCTTCGAATCAGCCTCGGTTTCAAGCGAAAGTCGATATGAACAGCAGTAATTAGAAGCATTATGTTAAAATTGGGTCATGTAATTTATCGTTTCGGAACCGCGCACCATTCTCTTTTCTCAACAAGTACTTTTTATTCTGCAAAAGATAGCGGCTTCACATGTTGAGAGACCGCTCACATTATTCAATTGAAGGAGCACGCAGAAGTAGGATAGTATCATTACCACCGACATTCAACACTTCAGACGCAAATGAAACATGAAATTGGAAGAAAATCTTTATCTTCCCATTCCGATGGAACTGCAACAGTACAATTCGCTTACCGTCTAACCACTTTCCCCTTGTCGAAAAACCCTTACAAGACCACCGGACGTTATGTCAGGATCGCCCTCGTGCCATAAAGCCTTGCTGGGACACCGATGTTTAACTAATATTGTCAGTTCACAGTCTGGTTATCAGGAACGGTACCGCCACATTCTAAATGGTTCAAATGTCTCTGAGCACTATGGGACTTAACATCTCAGGTCATCAGTCCCCTAGAACTTAGAACTACTTAAACCTAACTAACCGAAGAACAGCACACACATTCATGCCCGAGGCAGGATTCGAACCTGCGACCGCAGCAGCAGAGTGGTTCCGGACTGAAGCGCCTAGAAACGCTCGGCCACAACGGCCGGCGCCATATTCTAAAACTACTTTCTACGGAAGAGGATTGCTTTAATCATCACGACTCGATGTGGCTATATCGAAGTGGTGCGTTACCAGATCTCCACGGTTTAGTTATCTCTGCATTACAGACACAGTCACTTTGACAAAATAAAGCGGTTTTTCACTCAAGGTGGCTCTCAATACTCTGACAAAAATCCTGCACTGGATATAAATGCTTTGATATTTTAATTAGTCTTTTGCCGTGTGCTTCACCACAAATGACACGAATGAAGAAACGTTGTCATTGCAGCCGTAGTACTCAACATAGGAAACTGACGAAAAACTTCCATTTCCAAATAAGTACTTGAATTGTCCTCCAGTGGCTAAGTAAATCAAGGCAAATGCTAGACTGGTCCGCAATTGACACATTTAAAGTTATCAAGATGTGCCGACGTCACAGCGCTGGGTGCTTCTGACTTACACTATAATATTAAAGTTATTGTGATGATTCCACCCGTCGACTGTTACTTCCTATAGAACGGAGTACGTTTTCTGGAAGAATAAATCTGACAAAACTATGTCTGTAGGTATATGTCCCAATCAAACGTTGAGAATCCCAACAATATAATTTGCTCAATGACTATCGTCAGTACACTACCATATCTAGTGCGTCGAGGAAACATTGGACTCGTTTTTCTGAGGAGATAGACTCAAATTAGAGCTCAGACATCCTGATTTCACTTTTCCGACCATTTTTTTAATCCATCTTTTGTAGACGATGTGTCGGCCATCCAAAGAGGCTATGATCGATTGACCATCCATGATCTCAGCTAACGCACTCTTACTAGTATACTCACTATTTACAGGATCCCATAAAAAAAACAGACGACAAATAACTACACTAAATGTACTGCAGTTCCTGGACGACGGGATACGCAGGCAGCATGATTTGTTTCAAGCAGTCGTACTGCAAGACAACAGCAGAGAGGCACTGACAGGTCTAGCTTTGTTATCAGTTATATAACGAGTCGTACCTTCAAAAAGGAAAAGATTTAAATATATCGAGAGGTCTGTTAACTTATTCCATTGCTTCTGCAGCACTGTAGTGTTTGTGATCATTAAATAGAATCACAATGATCAAGAAGCTTTTTCTAGCTGTTCTTATGCTTCCCCGAGCACCAGCCAAGGAGAGGGGTGAGGGAGGTGTATCGGCCCGCTAGAGCCGACCCGAGGCGACGCGACGAAGAGGAGTTTAGGGGGAGCCGCGCTGGTGGCCGGGTTTTTATCGCGGGCTAATTACGCGGCCTTAATCCCCGGCTGTGCAGGAACGCTGCAGATTGGATTTGAAAGGCCCGGATAGCAAAAATGGCGGAGTCTCGAATTACAGCCGGCGGCTGTGGAGACCGCCTTCATTAGCCTCAGTTCAGCCCGCGGCCCAAGGAGGAGGAATTACTTTCTGCGCCTCACGTCCGGCTTGCCTCCAAGACCAGCAAAAGAATTATCGCCCGCTCGGTTTGTTTAGCTGCAGCGTCACATACAAATATTTGGTATGCACTTAAAAATTTTTGCCTTCTCAAGAGCTGAATGAGAACTTCACAAGAGTCTTTGACAACTTCATTAGGACGTTAAAATTAAAATTGAAAACAGTCTTGATCGCTATTTTTTTTACGTATTTATTGCCATCAAGACTGTTTTCAATTTCACTTTTAACAAATTTTAAGATCGCTGAGTATGTTTTCAAAAATTTCATTAGGACGATTGTGGCGACGTAGGAATCATACGAGTATATGACGCCTCATATCAGCGGCCAAATCTGAAAGAACTGTTACTTATTACGTGTTGTAATATTAGGTCATCATTACAGTGCACGTATTTTCTTTCTGTTTAAAAAAATGGTTCAAATGGCTCTGAGCACTATGGGAGGTCGTCAGTCCCCTAGACTAAGAACTACTTAAACCTAACTAACCTAAGGACATCACACACATCCATGCCCGAGGCAGGATTCGAACCTGCGACCGTAGCAGCAGCGTTGTTCCGGACTAAAGCGCCTAGAACCGCTCGGCCTTCGCGGCTGGCTTCTTTCTGGAATTTGGAATATGAGTGCGACTTTTCCGACATAAAATTAAGTGGCTATTTTTTAGAACAGATTTAATTGATCTTCTGTTTGCATGTTATACAACCGTGAATATAGTGTTAACATTTTTATTTTACTATGCTCTAATTAACTTATTCATTGATCTATCTTCCTTATCCCGATGAGGTATTTATCACATATCTTTCTCATTTCTTATAGCCACCACGATTTCGTCTGATTTGACGCATTGCTCAAATTTTTACTGATTTCTTATAATCCACACCCTTTGCACAATTTATAGATCAACCTTAATATTTTGAGATAATATTCTAGTACCCGTCATCCTTTGCAGTGCTTACTTTGCAGCACTACCCGCGTCACCAAATTTACTAACACTACTTGCACTCAGAAACGTTCTATGTATTTTCTTTAACTCTCGAAACGTCTTTTTTCTATATTTCATTCCTGATTGTCTTTTACCGACGCATTATTATTTTCTATGTTGGCTTTGAGTTTCACTTTAACTTACTTCTGTACCAATACTTCATAATTTCAAGTTTTCCATTAAACAACTTGCATAATAGACGGTTATTTTTTATTACTACTAGTCTTAATTAGCCGCGCTTTCTTTTGTCAGGGCTACTCTATACACCAGATCTGTAATCTACCCGTACGACTTTGTTGCTCAATTAAAAGGACGGTAACTTAGATCACAAGCACCTCGAATAAACTTTCCATATTATCTATCGGGAAAAGCGACAAACAGCAACGCCGTTGACCTGTATTGAGGCACCGTTACATAAGATTCGTAAGGCGTGCGCCTCGACGAGCCTAAGAACCGTGCAACAGAAGGAGAACAGGGGCAGCACATTCAAAGAATACCGCAAGCTACAAGGCAAACTAAGCACGAATATGTAAAAGGAAAGGCGGAATAATTTGCTAAAACGACGAAGGAGTTTTTTAAGTCGAACAGTACAACGTCACACTTGCTACTCAAAATGTCGTTACAGCTATGCACAAAGAAAAGAAACATAAACAATTACCTTTACATCTATGTTAATTGAAAGAATATCGGTTCTTTCTGCAACAACTTCGTCATTTTCCACAACATTTTCTAAGTATAAGGCAAATGTGAACGATTATGGATCTGTGGTTTTCTAACTTTAACATTAGTCTGACAACTTACTGTTCTGGTTACAGGACTAGGACAGCCGACCATTATGCTAGTAAAACCATATTGTTACACGATGTGAATTTTTAAATGTCTCTAAAAAGAGAATTGGAAAGGCAATAACATTGGCTTAGGAAAAAGAGAAATATCACGCGGAAACAACGAAACGGGTTTCTGAAACAGGTACACTCACTTAACAGACAACCATAACAAACTTTCCCACAATAATAAGCAGTTTCACTTATTTTAATGTTCTACGAGTGATGGAATAATTTATTTTCTAATAGCCAGCATGATGAGAAAAAAAAATCTGTTTAGGTGAGAAGCTCATTTTTCTCACTCACAGCATCAGCGAAAGCAACACAACTATAGTATGTGCACGCCTCTCTTTACCCACATTCATCGGCTCTATGTCGACAGGGTGCTACACACAGTAGTTATTTTCTTTTCACTTCTTGCAATGTTTAAGATACTAATTTCAACAATGATTTATAAACAGGGGGCACATACAAGGGAAATCCAGGAATCAACGACCTATTCGCACTCCCACTGTGTAGGTTTATATAAAACTTGTATCCAACATCGAATAGTTTTGTCACTATCTTGTATCAGTGTTCATCGAAATAAGTTCTTAATACGTATTGTGTGATTGTTTAAAATGAAGTGTGTTATGTGAAGTCCGGAACACTCTGAAGCCGGAAGTGTTTGGTTCAAATGGTTCAAATGGCTCTGAGCACTATGGGACTCAACTGCTGAGGTCATTAGTCCCCTAGAACTTAGAACTAGTTAAACCTAACTAACCTAAGGACATCACAAACATCCATGCCCGAGGCAGGATTCGAACCTGCGACCGTAGCGGTCTTGCGGTTCCAGACTGCAGCGCCTTTAACCGCACGGCCACTTCGGCCGGCTCGGAGGTGTTTGTTTGATTTTTGAATGATATTTGTCGAAGTTCACCGTTAGCCGAAGGCAGAGTGCGGTGAAGCAGAAAAAGAGCGAAAGGAATGTAAAAGAGTGGTGTAACATTTCGAACAACTGATGAACAAATGTGCACGACGGAACTCGCCCCGGACATTTGTCACTCATCAGAGATGATTTGAAGAATCAAGTGAGAACGAAATCGTTTCACGTTTCTTTTCCAAATACTTCTCGTTCATTGCTCAATCACATTGTGCTCAAAAATTCTGAATGTACTAAATCTGTGCACCAATGTTTTCCCGCCAACTGAGTGACCAACACAAAACGCAAATAATGGCTGATGCATCTTCATTTTTAAGGTGGTACCATCCAGACGGAAAATCTTTTCTTGATCAGACAGGTACTGCTGACGACATATGGGTGTATCGCTTCACTTTAGTGACCAAGGAGCGATCACTCGAGTTGGAGCGATCAGTCTCACAAAAAAAAAAAAAAAAACAACAACAACAAAACTCAAAGCGTGTAGTTACGATTCCTCAGCGTCCTGGTAGATTTCATGCTACAGGACGCTGCAGTCAATACAAGTTGATATTTTTACGCGATGCGAAGAATCCAAAATCATTAAATATCGAGTGCTTACTGCTGTACTGTGCTCCTTCCAGTGTCCGCCCACGTGCTGCGATCAAGGACTTGCTAGATCACTTTGACTGGGAAATTTTTGATCATCTATCCTAGAATCCACACCTACCTCCTAGTGATTTTTATCATGAAGCTCGAAGAGTTTCTGGATGCAAAACGTTTGGAAGTGATACTGAGATGAAGAACGCAGCGAACTGTTGGCTTAATGGGCACGCTGCAGCAGGTTACGACATTGAATTCCAAAGCTCACGGACAGATTCAACAAATGCTTAAATGACAGAAATGATTATATGGACAAGTCAAGAAAACTCAGTTTAACAAGTTTTTTGTAACAAATCATATTTATTGGTTTTACACTTTATAACCAAAAGTGAGGGCAATACAATGAAACACAAATCGGCTGTTAGTAGTTCAAGCCAATGTGAAGCATTTCTCTTGGCATAGCCTCAGAGAAATTGGTTATTGCCGACCGAGTGTCAAATCGGTAGCGATCTGATTCCCAGCAGAGCACCAATCCCGCTGTGCGGAAGCGACGTGACGTCTGTTCGTCAGACATTTGTAGCCCCTTTGTGCTGGAAACATTTTATACTGAAGACCCGCCCTAGACACAGGTGATCTCAAAAGCCTGGATTCTTGTGTGATTTCTGATGTGATTTTACGAGGTATCGGTTGAGCTGTTTAGCATATCCCTATGACGCTGTACTTCCGATTCCTAATAACAACCTACAGAGAAGTGGGGCTCCCCATAGGATCACACACATTTAAGGGTGAAACAATGTCACGGAACGGAAACGTCTTATTTAAGGAAAACTACTAGGAGTGGCCCAATCAAGCAAGAAAATACAGGTACCACACAATAAAGGGATATATTGACAAAGGGCCTCATCTATCCTCAATAGAAACAAGTGGTTCCGCTGACATTTTGGTTTAGTACCATAAAGTATCAAACATATGAACTACCCACTGTGATAAGTATGTGAACATTTAATAAATGGACAAGGGATTGTAATCATGAAACCCAAACTTGGCACAGGTGGGTCAACACAACAAAAGTGAAATGAACTAAATCACAGATGTTGACGTTGACTGCAATAATGGTTAGAGGTATAAAGATATAACATGGAAAAATAAATACAAATGCCAGTAGAATCGCCAAAGTGCATGATGGAACCACATAGCTAGCTGTGAACATAATAACTGTGCAGTAAAGCCCTGATGGAAGTTAATTAGTCTCACATCCTCCTCGATTCAGTGATCGATTCATCGGCTCATTCTTACCACTCTTTTACAACATAAATGTGGAGGACAGTGCCAGTAATGGCTGGGAATTCTAAGTCCACCTTTACTCTAACTGTACACATTTTTAATGTGGAGACTTCCGTGTGATAGAAAGTCTCATCTTATCGGTCACCTGGCAGCAAGTGTTGTCTTACTTAACTTTCTGAAACTTGGCTGTTTCTGCCAGTGTAGGATCTCGCTGGCCAACTGCAGCGGAGTTGGGAGTTCCGACCAATAATAATTAAGTAAATATGTTAAACAAAGTACTTATCTCATTGATTCAGTTGTAGTTAGACAACGATGGGCTGGCATGGGGATGAAGACAGAAAATCTGGCCGGCCAGTGTGGCCGAGCGGTTCTAGGCGCTTCAGTCTGGAACCGAACGACCGCTACGGTCGCAGGTTCGAATCCTACCTCGGGCATGGATTTGTGTGATGTCCTGAGGTTAGTTAGGTTTGAGTAGTTCTTAGTTCTAGGGGACTGATGACCTCAGATGTTAAGTCCCTTAGTGCTCAGAGCCATTTGAACCATTTAATTTGAATAGTAAAACTCTCTCACTACACGACAGATTTCTACTTCTGGCCTATTGAACGGCTTACATGTTGGCAAACATGGGAAAGTGAGTGTTCTACACAAATAATTATTGTGAGGAAATCAGAGTGCCCGTTTGAAGGATTTCTTTCATGGCGAGGCTGCGGAGAAACGGAGGGTCTCACGCTTCTCCTATTCAGGCTTCTCCGCTTGGCTTCAAGTGTTATCTTTCAAAAAAGATTTCTTTAGGTGTCTTGTACGATACAGTTTCATGACAGATGGCTGTCTCCTCTGCCACCCATTGCACTGACATAAGTCGAACTGAATTTTGCCTTCTATCTGCACTGAAAGGCAGCTTTCAGCTCTAAACATACTTATTATCACTCTTGGTCCTTTTCAGTAAACTTCTGTGTTGGTCAAGCCAGCTGGAAAAAACTATCCAAGGCTGTAGAGAATCACAGGCCCTTGCTGTAAAAAATGTAAAGGAAGAAAAGAATTAGCTGGGCACTGACTGGTAGTGTTGAACACGATCAGCTAGATTGACCCTGCGTATGTGCATTTAACATTATAAAATATGTTGGGTGACAGTTTGTGGATAAGCTGACATGTAACAATTTGACAATGCATCTTGCACCTGTTATCATCCCAGATTGAATTTCATTTAACTCACTACACACTGCCTTGTTCGCTACACACCTGTATGTAGCAGACAGCTCAGACATTATTTCTTCAGTCGCACCATACGCCGCATCTAGCCACATAATTCTGTTTGATAATCTCCAAATGAGACAATCCTTCTGTGACTTTTCGCTGTACACTTTAGTAAAGACGAACGGTAGCTTCTTCCTGGGTTACCCTTGTACAATGCAAGGAAGCAGACAGGCAGTCCAGGTAATCGAATTTAATGGCTTACTGTCATTTAAGTGTACAACACTTTCTGGGTAATTTAGAATGCAGCAATAATTTTGGCACAGATTATTATGTCATAGACGAGCTACAGATACTGGTTGCAAGCGGGAATTGATTGAAATCAATGAAGAAAGTTAAAGAATTTTGCTGGACTGAGATTCGAACCAGATCTCTTGCTTATTAGGTATATGCCCCGATTACTGAACCAGCTAGACACAGTGATCATTGCCACTGTACAGGCCACCTGGAAGATAGTATTGTAGAACACTCAGTATAACGTCGTTTATTGAAACTGAGCTACACTTCTCGAACAATCCCTCTATACACACAGAAACAAATAACTTGTAGACGACCGTTCATCAAGAGCCTCGGTGAGGTCTGTGGAGCTGGTCCTAGCTCGGCGAGGAACTGGCTGTACTGCTGCTTCGCTGGCCTTATAAAGCCGGCGTAGGCCGGCGGAATACTCCAACTTTCCCTGTATCTGTGAGGCGACCTCTGCAGAAAAAGGTTCGCATTAGTTTCTAGCAAGTTCTGTTTATTTTGAAGAATTGTTTCCCTCTTGGTTGCGCCTGCAAGTGCTTGTTATATGGTACATAGGGGTGTCTTCCGTGTAGTCTGCCTGGCAGGAGCCATCTGTGGCAGACGTAACACCAGATACGTACGGATGAACATATACAGATTATTACGTGGCTACGCGCTGCACTGCCGGATGCTGGTTCCGGGGCGCTCTGCGGTGTGCAGTTCGCCCTCAGCAGCGCCCTCGGCCGGGCTACACTTTCTAATCCTGCGTGACGCCGCGTCACTTTGTGTGTACAGCAAGTTCGCGGGCGGAACTTGGCGCGGAGGACCTCGCCGTACCGCGGCGCGGAAACGAATTTATTGCTCCGCGGCACAGAAGTGCAGCCAGCGTGAAGACGTTTTATACGGGTGCCGAATAAAATTATCCTCAAATAAACGGGGGCGACGGCTTCCAAAATTTAAACATCTAACACCATTTGGAGACAAGTTGAGAAAGAAGCAGCACTCCAGTGCGCCGGGAGAGCACCTGCAGCAAGTTGCTGGCGGCTGCGACTAATTAACAAGTCCGCCCGTTACGGCCCTCATAAACTTGTCTTACGGCTAATGCAAACACGTGGCCGCGCCTCACAGGGCCCGACACCGTCTTCAGACGGCCCTTCTCGGCTCCCGATTCTCCACCCATCGTCTCATCACAGAAAGAATGTCGTCTAACCGTTCTCCGCAGGCTACTTCCGTAAATAAACGAAAACACCTCTACCTAGTGCCTTTAACCGGATGTTTTACAGACTGCAAAGTTTAACGGATGTACCATGCTCTCTTGTTGAACATCTAAATCTGCACTTGTATTCCGCAAGCCACGTCACTAAAAGTGCCGGAGTACACTACTGGCATCCCTGTCACACCCTTCCACCCTCCCCTCCCCCTTTCCTTTTAGCGTTAGTGTATTGTGTGTGGAAGGATTTTCTCGTCATAGTCAGTTTGGGAGACATATTTCGGACGAAGTAATACGCTACCTGACTCTGTTTGAAATGTATGCTGTCTCAGTTCCAATAGTAATATTATCCCAGGTGCACAGCGCTCCCTCCTCCTGTTGCGTCTTCGCCGGCCGGGGTGGCCGAGCGGTTCTAGGCGCTACAGTCTGGAACCACGCGACCGCTACGGTCGCAGGTTCGAATCCTGCCTCGGGCATGGATGTGTGTGATGTCCTTAGGTTAGTTAGGTTTAAGTAGTTCTAAGTTCTAGGGGACTGATGACCTTAGAAGTTAAGTCCCATAGTGCTCAGAGCCATTTGAACCATTTTTGTTGCGTCTTCCACTGTAGTCTCATGAGGTTCTGCGTCATACTACCACACTTACTAGACGAAGTCGCTCTTCGGTGGATCTGCACTTCTTTTCATCCTACCTAGTAACAGTCCCAGCTAATAAGCACTATGCTGGAATCGAACGAGCCTTTTCTAAACCACTTTTTTCGTCCATGAATTACAGTTCATAGGATGAATCTCAACCTGGCAATTGCTTATCTTACTTCAGTTTTATGTGCTAATTCCATTTTCCTTCGTTCTGGACCTTTACTCGTAACTATTTTACTGTTTTAGTTGTTGTTGTTGTTGTGGTCTTCGGTCCTGAGCCTGGTTTGATGCAGCTCTCCATGCTACTCTATCCTGTGCAAGCTTCTTCATCTCCCAGTACCTACTGCAACCTACATCCTTCTGAATCTGTTTAGTGTATTCATCTCTTGGTCTCCCTCTACGATAAACGTATGTCTAGTGATTTATAGTAAAATGATGCCCAGTGTTTATTGAATGTACAAAACATTTAAATAATGGTATTTGATTGATTGGTAGGACAATCTTTCACCTGATAACAAGGACCAATCGTAGCCGTGAGCTACCTATTGAATAATACAATATAGTCTGCCTAACGTTCCCTGCCTCCCGTAGTGCCAAGTCGTCTTTAGTGAATTTAGCCGTAGTTTCTACCACAAAGAGAACGCGCAGCGGTAATCTAACTACCGGACTTCAGATTGATGATCAGGGTTTCAGATTTACTAACTGTTTCGCAATAACTTTTTTTATCGGATGTATGAGGTTAGTGATCACAGGAGGAAGGATGGTGTGCTGGTACGCACACTGGGGAAAAGTTTAACTAAATACATTGATGAACAGGTCATATTTATTTACAAAAGGAGCGTAGTCCTGAACTTCAAAAATGGAACACGTATAAAAATTCTAAAACTATGGTTCTGTGAGGGTAAACAGTATTAATCACAGTCATTCAGCAGGGATTATGCTGGGTCAGGAGTGCAACATGGATGCATTTCTGCTTGGTTTCTCGCCTACATCAGAAAATGCCGTCTGCTAGCACGTCTTTGGTTTCCTTTTTGCATTAGACACTGATACTTGTAGTCTAATTTTCCGCTGCTTTGCAGAACGAAGCATTTTTTTACGTTTTACATAGCATATTTGTTTTAAAATAAACAGCGGTGTACGAAAAAATGCGCTGTGTAAACCGTAAAAAATGCACAGTTCTGCAAATCATCGGAAAGAAGTGTCCATGTCTAAATGAAGAAAACAACCATAGACGTGCTAGCAGACGGCATTTCCGGATGCAGGCGAGGAACCAAATAAGGACGACCACCCATGATGACACTTTACTTCATTGAGGCGGAACAAGTGTGGTGAAAAAAAAAACACGCGTATTGTTGTAGTTGTAACGACGGAACAAAAATCCACACGGGAAAAGTAATAAAAAGGAAATAAAGCACACTCAGTTTCGGTTCCACCCTTGCATGGAGATAGGAGAAAACGCAGACTAAGACAAGACATTCTGCAGAGATTGATAAGTCCACGAAATAATAAAACCAGAAAATTATGTGAAAGGTTGACTGCCACGTTTCAACAGGTAACAATATAATGGAGCAGTAATGGATCTGTTAACCTAAATAGGCACAAACCTTTTTATTTACGCACATGGTCAGTTCTCAGAGATTGTGCTAATCGTTGATCCTGAAAAGTCTTCCCGCATTCAGCTATACACTTTTTGCGTTGTAACTTCCCTACGGGCACCAGAATCGTCCGAGAACAGCCTCACGGGACTTCCTAGGCCGTGCACTAGATCGCTTATCTGAACAGTTGTCGCCCTGTACCGTTCCCTTCGAGCAGCCATCTGCCGAAGCTACATTTCGTGTCGCCATTCCACAGCACACAGTGGAGGTCTTGCCGTGGTCGCCAATAGAGTCAACAAGGAAGCGACCGGCCCGACAGAGGAGATCCTTCCGGAGAGTAGCGGAACAGCCGGAATTTGGAGGCCGATTGGCGGCTGCGAAGCGAAGTCGAATTCTCGGAGGACCGGTAGACCGGGGAAGTCTTGGTATGCGAGCAGTCCGTTCCTGGAGTGCGCTTTGCTTTTTGCCACCTGCACAGGATTCCCAAGGAAACTATGATTCCCTGCGGTGTCTAATGACAGCCCTTCAGCGCTGGTATTTGGTTGAAGCCTGTCCAAGGTGCACTTTGAGTCTGCTGACTTCTTACTCACGGAAAGTGAGTAAGTGCTAACATATATGTTGTTTGTAATATATGCTGAAGATTGATTTAATTTTACAGTTACAGAGTTATTGAAATTGTATGCAGCTCTTGCATCTCGGACTTGAATTGCTACGATGGACTTTGTAACGTAGGGTGAAGGGTAATTTAATCCTGCTCTTTGAATTGTAGGTATTCACTTTTCACTTTCAAAAGGTTTTGCGACTTATTGGAATTTTTAATGTGTCTTAAGTGAAGTTTTTTGATTGTTTCGATCACTTTACTGTAATATTTATGTTTCGGATTGTTTTTGATATTTGGATCCAGTTAAGAGTTGTTACTAATTTGCTGTTACTAATTTGCGCGTTCTACTATAATGTCTGCGCACTCCCAGAACCGTAAGTAACTTCCACTTCACATGCAATATTGTTGCTAAAGTTCACATCTCTCTGCTTTTTCCATTTAAAACAACGTGTCACTCCCATCTGTTAGCGTGTCCTGAATCGACAAAAATCTGCTTCATTTAATAACTCGTACTTTGTTCACTAAAATAAATATTCAAATTGTATCAGGTGCCACCCGCCGCTATATAGCTACTTGTCTGCATTGCTAAATACAATTCCACATTTGTACCTCCGCCACATCACTCTTTACTCCTTCATTCAAAACTACCATAACCTACATCTCATCATGATGTTTGACGAATGCATTGTTGGCTGCCGTAGAACACGAAAATTTAAAAATCTGGAAATTTGTGGTAAGTACCTATGATGCCAAACTCCTTAGAACTAACTTACGCTAAGGACAACACACACACTCATGCCCGAGGGTGGACTCGAACCTCCGCCGGGTGGGAGGAGGGGGTGGGGAGGGGGGGAGGAGGGGAGGGGGGACGGGGGTCACACGAACCATGAACAATGTAAGATGCATTTTGATTATGGATTCTTGTATATAAACTTGTAGACGTGTCATCCACAGTACATTAGACTGAGAAGTCATGGTAAAATTTTCTTATTGACTGTAATGTCCCTCTTACGACATTGCAGTGCCGGTGTTGTTGATAAGTGCGATGCACTGTGGCGAGTACAGCCGTTATGAAATACCTGAAATGTACTCGCACTTGCGAATATGAAGAAGCTGGTTAAAGCAATGACGACAATGAAAAATTGTGCCGGATCAGGACTCGAACCTCGATTTCCCTCTTAACGACAACAGCTGCCTTACTATTAGACTATCCGAGCACGCTTAAAAGGCAGCACATCCAGGCAGACAAGGTGCAGACACATGGCTTACGATATATGGCAGTCCTGGTCCGGCATGATGCATGCTGAATAGCCCAATGGTGAGGCGACCGCCAGCGATAAGCGAGGAATCCGGTTTCGAGTCCCGGCCAGGTGCAAATCTCCATTGTTGTCATTTCATTCTGCAGGTAATGGTTGTTCATTTAGCGACTGCGAATACATTTCATGTATTTCCTCTTATGTGACAGATAACACTAGAAATCTAACTCCACCGTTACTACAACTCAGTTGTCACAAAATAACCGATTTAATAATTAAAAGACTGGCTTATCATTAGACATATACAAGATGTGAGAAGTAAGGAGCAGGAATGGAGGGAGGATCAAGAACGGCAATCGAGGTCACTAGCGGCAACTCACCTGGCCAAGGATAAGGGAACAAACTTTGTTATTACAGAAAGAACATTCCCTGAAGCGATTTGGGGAAAATCAGTTTGGGTAGTTGACAATTTGAACATCGTAGATTCTGAACAGGGATTCAGCCTCTTCACCATTACAGCAATTCGATAAATGGATCAACTACTGTTTCAATAATTCCAACAGAATCTTTCATTTCTGAATCTTGTGGGTCCAACCAGGTGAGAACTGCCGTTGTTGGTTAATGCACATCGCGCTTGATTGAGAGACAGACGGGTGAACCAGATCCATATCGAAACCACTTGCATCATTAGATTCCTACTTTCGTCTCAAAAATACAATACGCATCAGTTAAAATACGAACACGAACCAAGTTTACAGATTTCGCAGGAAGACGGCTGATACGTCTTACGTCCCTTGGAGTATCTGAGGTATTAGCTACAGGAGGGACTTCTGCACACAGAAATGAAAGTAGCCGACACAACATGAATGGGTGGCTCCCCATCATTAGTGGTTCCTCATCATTCCCCACATTTGTGCAAACGCTGAATAAAGAGTGTGCTGCAAAGCAACTGACAGGAACGATTACTTGCGGTCGTCGTGGGTCGCATGGTGATAGATGCAGGCATGACTCGAGCGGTGTGAAGGACAAGCATAAAGGGGAACCAGTGATGAGAAGAGGCTCCTGCCCGCCACGGCTCGGTGTCCGCTCATGACCGGCGACATGCAAATTACCCGCTCAGCGACAGCCGAGTGATCGATACCGCATCAGCACGCCGCGTCGCATCCGCCTTTCAAACGTCGCTTCCGGGGCACCGACGGTCCACTGTTCCACGTGCTCACCGACCGCGACAAGAAGCACTGCGCGATGGCGGGCCTGCTACCAAATGTCCACGGTCCCCCTACGTAAATCACGTCTGATCTTATGCTGCACAAAGTCCGCCTCAGTAGCTGCGCGATCATCGCGACGGATTACTAACCAAAGAGGCTCGGGTTCGATTGCCGGACGGGGCAGAGATTTTCTCCGCTCGCGGAGGTGCTGTGCTGACCTCATCTTAGTACAGTCGTAATTGGCACTCCACTACTGAGATGGCTGTATGGGCACGTTCGGAAAGCCAGCTTATTAAGAGGAGGAGGAGGAGATTACTGTTTAACGTCCCGTCGACAACGAGGTCATTAGAGACGGAGCGCAAGCTCGGGTTGAGGGAAGGATGGGGAAGGAAATCGGCCGTGCCCTTTCAAAGGAACCATCCCGGCATTTGCCTGAAGCGATTTAGGGAAATCACGGAAAACCTAAATCAGGATGGCCGGAGACGGGATTGAACCGTCGTCCTCCCGAATGCGAGTCCAGTGTGGCTTATTAAGAAAGTAAAAAATATATATTAGACGATTACAACGGTGGATTATGAATTTAACTGCTTTTCATGCGTATGAGGGTGGCTGCGGAGAGGCGTAACTGTGTGTGAGGCGGTGTCGGAAAATAGCTTCCGTACTTGGGGAGTTGCACATCCGTCATTGGGAGTGATCCCGAATGCTAATTGCCATCGTAGCTTTCTCCTTGCGACGGCTTGCAGACAAATATCATGGGCACAGGAATTTTCATAGAGCACCACAAAGAACTCGATGTAAGGAATACTTCAAAAAATGGTTCAAATGGCTCTGAGCACTATAGGACTTTACATCTGAGGTCAGGCTATGCCCGTGGCAGGATTCGAACCTGCGACTGCAGCGGTCGCGTAATTGCACACTGAAGCGCCTAGAACCGTTCGGCCACACCAACCATCAAGGAATACTTCCTAAATGGATAGCACAATGATAGCTATTGGCTTACGACAAGTGTTAACGATCTTAGGGATATGTACATGTTAGGCACACCTATGAACTTGAAGTTTGGGAATTCTGTATGCGACACACAAGTTCACGACCTTACCGATGAAATGAATCAGAAAATTCCGTAATAAAAATTTATGTGCTTACGTCCTACAATCGACTCGTCAAACAAGAAAATATGTAATGTAACCCTCTTGAAAAGCGCTTAAAGTTCGGCGAACTACTTTCGACAACACACTTACACGTTTGACAAATGCGATATGCATAAACTCTCTCTGCGTATCTGAGCCAGCAGGGTCAGCAGAAGTTCTGAAACGAAGAGTAAGACGAAATCTGGCGAATCGACTTCAGACACCAGCAGATGTTTCCTTGATTGGATTTCAGATCCTTCGTTGTCATCAGCAGCAGGAAAAAGTTTTGAAATATTCTTATCTATCTGCGAGAAATGGAGGGAGGCATAACGCCATTTAGTAAGAGAGACAGGAGAACAAATAGATAACGAAAAAAATTGGGGGAGATGTGACTATGGTTGTAACGAGAAGGAGTTACACAGCACATATACACAGAAATGGACCAATGGCTATTGAAGATCTTGATGCAAAAGGATGGGAAACGACCGAAACGATAGCCTAATGGGAGCGGAGTACATGACGTCAGAAAATATCAGGGAGGAACATGGAAGCGTAGAGCGCCAGTCGGTAATGCAGAAAAAAATGTGGACGATGCATTTGTTGTCCAGATCGCTGAAGATGACGAAGATGATTCTTAACTTATAGCTTGACACGATATACCGGGTGATAAAAAAGTGAGTATAAATTTGAAACCAAAATAAACAACGGAAAATGTAGATAGATAGGTAAAAATTGACACACATGCTTGGAATGACATGGGGTTTTATTAGAATAAATAAAAAAAAGTTCACAAAATGTCCAACAGATGGCGCTGGACAGCAAAACGTCAGTGACTGCGCATGACAATCGTGTATAAAAGGAGCTGTAATAAGAGAATCAGATGCGCCAGCAGTCGCAGCATGTTGACGTTACCTGAAAAGGCGCTTTTAGTGAAGCTGTATTATCAGAATGGGGAATGTACTAGTTCAGCGTTACGATCCAATCACTATAGGAAGGGGATTCGAACGGGTAAAGGTCCGTTGATAAATGCAGCTGTGGCAAGAATGATTTCGAAGTTCGAAGCCACGGGTTGTTTAGATGATAGATCCCATAGTGACCGACCGAGCACAAGGCGTAATGCTGCTGAGACAGTTCAGGAAGAAATAGAGACTGTAGCGGGTTCGCCTATGCACGGGGAAGTCAGCGTTCGTACAGTCGCACGTCGCATTGGCATTCCATACACTACTGTTTGGTTGGCACTGAGGCGTACCCTCCGATGCTATCCGTACAAAATCCATCGGCATCACGAACTGTTACCTGGCGATTTAGTGAAGCGGATGGCATTTGCGGTGTGGGCGTTTCAAAAGATGGCGGAAGATGACGATTGGTTGAGTAAAGTGTTGTGGACCGACGAAGCTCATTTCACGCTCCGAGGGTCTGTCAACGCGCACAACTGCAGAATTTGAGCTACTGAAAATCCTAGAACTGTCGTCGAAACTCCATTGCACGCCGAGAAAGTCACGGTATGGGTTGGATTTGCCACATCTACCGTTATCGGGCCTTTTTTCTTCGAGGAAATGAGTGATTCTGGTTTTGTAACAGCTACGGTGACGGGTGAGGGGTACGCCGTTATGGTACAGAATCGCATCATCCCCAGCCTGCTGGAACGTACGATGTTTATGCAGGATGGCGCTCCACCCCATATTGCTAGACGCGTGAAAGACCTCTTGCGCGCGTCGTTTGGTGATGATCGTGTGCTCAGCCGGCACTTTCGTCATGCTTGGCCTCCCAGGTCCCCAGACCTCAGTCCGTTGGATCATTGGCTTTGGGGTTACCTGAGGTCGCAAGTGTATCGTGATCGACCGACATCTCTAGAGATGCTGAAAGACAACATCCGACGCCAATGCCTCACCATAAGTCCGGACATGCTTTACAGTGCTGTTCACAACATTATTCCTCGACTACAGCTATTGTTGAGGAATGATGGTGGACATATTGAGCATTTCCTGTAATGAACATCATCTTTGCTTTGTCTTACTTTGTTATGCTAATTATTGCTATTCTGATCAGATGAAGAGCCATCTGTCGGACATTTTTTGAAATTTTGTATTTTTGTTTTGGTTCTAATAAAACCCCATGACATTCCAAGCATGTGTGTCAATTTGTACCTCTCTATCTACATTATTCCGTGATTTATTCAGTTTTCAAATCTATACTGAGTTTCTGATCACCCGGTTTTTGTCTGTCGCTTATTCATATTTTGTGTTCAGCTTCCACGAAATTGCTAAAAATCGAGTCTCTCTAAATAACAAGCTAGGTTCGACAAATTTTGTCCAGTAAACGACCGTCAGCGAAAGCTGTTTTTTCTTGATACCACAAATCAGGACAGAAAAACAACTTGCGGCAGTTAAAAACGTGAAGAGCAGGACAGTGTTTCTGGAACTCTCACGACCAAGAGGACCGTACCGCACGTGCTACAGAAACCTGCTGTGCCGAGGTGGTGAGGGCCAGCAGACGCGGTTTCAGGTGGGCGGGCCCGCCTGCCGCGAGCTCCAGACAACGGGCCGGCCCGCAGCACGCGCTGTGCGTGGCGCGCCTGCCGCCTGTTGCATGCGTGCGCGGCGGCCACACGCGGTGCCCAGCGTGGAACACTCTTTTTTTCGCCATCGCCTGCCGCGCTACACATTCGGTCCGCTTCCTCGCAGTCCCCTTTCTTCTGGGACATTAACTTAAAGATCTGCTGCAACAACATTCCCGTTTGCTCCTTGCTCCTTGTTGGTTGTTAGATCAGCAATGCCGAGGAAAGTTTACTCCAGCTTCGTGTAATTTCCGTCATGAGTCTCTTTCGGACATTCTACATTGGTGTTGAGGTCCACGGAAGAAACATTTCCAACATTCACTTGAAATTATGTACACAACACGCACATCATTCTCAAATTGCCGCGCTGGGTAGCCGCACGGCCTCAGGCGCTTGTCACGGTTCGGGCGACTTGCCCCATCGCTGGTTCGAGTCCTCCCTCAGGCGTGAGTGTGTGTGTTGTCCTTAGCATAAGTTAGTTTCAGTTAGATTAAGTAGTGTCTAAGCCTAGGGACTGAAGACCTCAGGAGTTTGCTACCATAAGAACTTACCACAAATTTCCAAATTTTTTCTCAAAGTTTTCGTCGTATTACGCCAAAGGGGAAGCCAGTAATTAACACAATTTCTTCTCCCAACGGTTATGACAGTCATTTCTTTCGAAAAGGTAAATGTTTTGAACGGAGGCAGTACAATTGGAGTCCAAATTTACGGGTACTGCGGGTCGCATGAAATCTTCACACAACATGAACCGTGCCTTATGCGAAGTCACTGATGAATAATAACCAAGTTTGTTCGCGTTTATCACCTAGCCTTTATCTACTACTCAAATATGAGCAATCATGCTCATACAGGGAGGAGATCCACTGTCCTCATCGTTCATTGGTTGGTTGGTCGATTTGGGGGAAGGGCCAAACAGCGAGGTCATCGGTCCCATCGTATTAGGGAAGCATGGAGAACGAAGTCGGTCAAGCCCTTTAAAAATAACCATTCAGGAATTTGCCTCAAGCGATTTAGGGATATCATGGAAAACCTAAATCAGGATGGCCGGACGCGTGTTTAAGGCGTCGTCGTCCGAAATGCTAACCACTACGTCACTTCGCTTTCTCATCCTTCATGTAAATTATTTCATTCACATAAGGGTATGCTGTGTAATGTTATAGGACGTTGAAGATCTACGATTACAGGTAGAATATCAAAGAAAAGGATACACGAAGATAGAATGTTATGGTCGAAGGAACTCAAGAACATGAAATGTTATATGTTAACTGTAAAATACCTGCTTTAGGAAGATAGGTGTAATTAAACATTTTCAGAAAAAGCAGTCGGATGCATATAACAAACACTGCAGGTGTATCGAAGATAATAAAGTTCCTCTAGTTTATTTCATACACGTACTGTATGTACGAGCATTACTAGAGAAGTGGGCCGCGCGGCGTAGCTACGCGGTCTCAGGCGTCTTGCACGGTTCGCACGGCTTTCTCGAGTCGGAGGTTCGAGGCCTCCCTTCGGGATGTGCGTGTGTGTGTGTTCTCCTTAGCGTAAGTTAGTTTAAGTTAGATGAAGTAGTGTGTAACCCTAGTGACCGATGACCTCAGTTTGGTTCAATAGAAACTTACCACCATGTATGTACCACTGAGAAGTTGCAGAAGAATGCACACGTGATCCCGGACAGTGTAACCTGCAAATGAAAACATTTTAAGAAAATTTTAGGTGCTCAACTGCCATGTTAACATACACAATGCTCTCTCCCAGGACTGTTAAAAATTTTAAAAGTTTTGCTTTCATTGAAGCATTTTCTTATAACCGCAGTTAAACAATTCAGTAGCACAACTCGTAAATACCATCGAAAATTAACCATATAACTCATTTGATAGCACCAGATATCTCCAGGAATGAATTCGGAGTAATCTGAGATCAGTAACATAAATTCAAATTTGAAAACTTTTAAAGAAGCACCATGCAGTAATAGAGTTACTAAGGTAGCCGTTTATAAGAATTTCGACTGTTCTATTCTAGAGTATTTCTAGTGAGATTGTGGAACTGGAATCAAGTTAATTTAACGGCAGAAATCGACTAGTTTCAAAATAAACATGCGAGAATGCCTACAGGCTTATGTAGTTAACGTGTTGGCGTTACAGAAGAGTTAACAATCTCGACTGGAAAACGCCGCACGTAAGCTATTGTGTTAGGAAAAGACTTCTCTTAAAATCCGCTCAGTTGTCGTATATACATGACTACGACAGTCGAATTCAAACGATCAGGCTTGATACGAAGTGGCACAGGCTCCTTTTACTTCTTAATGTCTTCGAATAGAATCGGCTCTAAGCACTACATGACTTAACTTCTGAGATCATCAGTCCCCTAGACCTTAGAACTACTTAAACCTAACTAACCTAAGGACATCACACACATTCATGCCCGAGGCAGGATCCGAACCTGCAACCGTAGCGGTTACGCGGTTCCAGACTGTAGCGCCTAGAACCGCTCGGCCACACCGGTCGGCAATAGAATAGGAAAGAGAGGGAGAAGTTACGTATAAACTATGTCCCCTCCTATCATATGGGTTTCCGTATTCCGTCAAATGGCTTACAAATGGTTCACCTTCCCTTCCTTTCATTTCGTGTTGATTCACAACTCAAGAATATACATGATATACACTAATTAGTACCGTGTAAACTACACCGCTGCAATTAAAAGCCAAGTTGAACTTAAACACGACGTCTTACTCAGGACGACAGTACACGACTCTTACTTCGACATCTATTCTCATTAAGAGCTATCGTTTATTTTTGCAACTATATCGTCGTCGGCTTCGTTTTTACGGAGTCTACATTAATTTTCCGTTTACCCAGATAGTAAATAAATAAACAGGGGCTGGCATCGGCAGCGCACAGCACGGCAGCTTGATTACAGTGGGGTTCGGTAAGCACGCAGGAAACTGGAGACGGGCGGACGAGGGCCAGCTCGCCGGGCCGCCGTACACGTCTTGGCGTGTCCAGGCCGGCCCCGCGGCTGGGCGCGGTATTAATAACACTTGTAGTCCCCTTGTTGACCGACGCGGCTAGCCGTAGCCGGCCGTGCTAATCGAAGGCAATCCCCCGGCGGCCAGCGTCAACACCGGAGCGTCAACACGGATGGCCCGGCCACCGCAGCGCACGCCCACTTCAGCCGCCGTTTTGATTAATTTCTCTCAGCCGCGCCGTCGCGGCTGTACGCACTCGTACGGAGTCCGGCCAGCGTCATGTGGAATTTTGCTGATGCACTGTATCTCGTCCTTCCTACAGATTTTTCCATCGCAGGCCCAAATCTTACATTATTAAATTCATATGTAGATTTCCCTGCGCTCTCCGATCCCCTTCCTACAGACGAATGTTGAAAATTAGATGGACTGATAAGGTAAGGAATGAGGTCGTTCTGCGCAGAATCGGAGAGGAAAGGAATATATGGGAAACACTGATAAGGAGGACATCTGTTAAGACATGAGGGAAAGATTTCCATGGTACTAGAGGGAGCTGTAGAAGGTAAAAACTGTAGAGGAAGACAGAGATTGGAATATATCCAGCAAATAATTGAGGACGTAGGTTGCAAGTGCTGCTCTGAGATGAAGAGGTTAGCACAGGAGAGGAATTCGTGGCGGGCCGCTTCAGACCAGTCAGAACATCGATGACAAAAAAAATGTTTGTGCGCGTGACATCAAATTCTGAATTTACGGTGAAAGTGATAAAATTTCTGCATGTTGTTTAGCTTTAAGATTTATATTACAGATTTCGATGAACACAGTTGTTAGACACACCGCTGGAATTTAGAAACCAACATGTAAATGGCTCTGAGCACTATGGAACTTAACAGCTGAGGACACCAGTCCCCTAGAACTTAGAACTACTTAAACCTCACTAACCAAAGGACATCATACACATCCATGCCCGAGGCAGGATTCGAACCTGCGACCGTAGCAGTTGCGCGGTTCCGGACTGAAGCGCCTAGAACCGCTCGGCCACACCGGCCGGCACTCACATGTAAAATGGTGGGTTCACAATGATATATCGACCATTTCCGAGTATTCCATTTGTGGTTCCTAATTTTCAGCTACTTTGCTGGCTCGTAAAACCTTCGTTATTTAACTATTAGTGGTCAGTATGCGACTGTTTTGTCCTACATTATTACGAAAACAGACATTCTAAACATAAACGTTAATAGGAGAACAGTTCCTGAGTTGATGGAGACTCAAGTGTAACTTAGATTTGCATCATCAGTTTGAAAACCAGTTTTCCGTCATTGCATTCTTGCTGCTGATACTATAAACGGGAAACCATCTATATGTGTTTTTAGCTTTGTATTTAAAGTTATCAATGTTCCACCAGTCGATAGGTAAACCTCAAGCAACACCTCCAGCGCTGTAGACGACGTCGACGCCATGTGGCACCGTCTCCGGTGAGGACGCTGCCGCTGCACACGTTGATAATGGAAGCAACTAAAAAATATAGTAGTGTACAGCACTAACTTACGGTATGCACATGTCACCACTACGTCTACGTTAGCATGTTACTATAACAGTGGGCACAAGTGCTAACATTTGCCGGCCGGCAGTTCTAGGCGCTTCAGTCTGGAACCGCGCGACCGCTACTGTCGCAGGTTCGAATCCTGCCTCGGGCATGGATGTGTGTGATGTCCTTAGGTTAGTTAAGTTTAAGCAGTCCTAAGTTCTAGGGGACTGATGACTTCCGATGTAAGTCCCATAGTGCTCAGAGCCATTTTTTGCTAACATTTCTTGTCGGAAAGTATTCACAGGCATCAGACATAACTTCGGCAGAGAATCTGTAATGTATGCCTATCCGATAGCCTGTAAACGGCTGCAATCACATAACTAATACAATACTGACATCTTCTAAGATGTTGTACTGCGTTATTCCCTCGATTTTCTTGATAATAATAATATGGCCCAGTAATTGTCCTCATATTTTTATTGTCTGAATAGCTTATTGACGGAACCATCTTTAAGCTAGACGATATTCTGTGCATTTCGTCGTACCATGTAAAATAAAATTTCAGAGAACTACTTAGTTTGTCTCATTTCACTATGGGATTTACTGTCAGCTCAGTAAGAACGTCAAGGCAAAACAAATTGTCGCAGTCCTTACACTCATACAGTGCAATGCATCCCAACTGCATCTTTTTTTTCCTCTCGATATCTTGCTGTTACAGAATACAAAAATACACAGCTTCAGAATCGTTTCATATATTAAGTGTGTGTGTAGCAGCGTGATTAACTTCCAGGAGCCACAACCGCCACCCGCCACTATGACCGAGCGGTTCTAGGCGCTTCTCTCCGGAACCGCGCTGCTGCTACGGTCGCAGGTTCGAATCCTGCCTCTGGCATGGATGTGTGTGATGTCCTTAGGTTAGTTAGGTTTAAGTAGTTCTAAGTTCTAGGGGACTGATGACCTCATATGTTAAGTCCCATGGTGCTCAGAGCCATTTTTTCGAATCCTGCCTCGAGCATGGAAGTGTGTGATGTCCTTAGGCTAGTTGCGTTTGAGCAGTCCTAAGTCTAGGGGACTGATGACCATAGATGTTAAGTCCCATAGTGCTCAGAGCCATTTGAACCATGTCCCAGACGGAAGGTCTTACAACTTAACTGGTTTGGTTTAGTCTTCCCAAAGAAGGCCCTATGCGGCACGTTGTCCTTTGGAAAGGTAATGTTGTTCGGACGATCGATACCGCAGCTAACCTCAACCGAACAGGTAACTAGCCCATGTGTCCGACACTACACTGCGGGAGCTTCACCGCTATTGAGACGGCGACGTAAATTAATGTCGCTTTTTCGTCTTAATGCAGTTCGGTATTGGGGCAGTGGACACCTGCCGGCGACAGATCGCGGCTGACAAATTGCGAAAGAAAGAACTGTCCCGCTTGCGCCGCGCCGGCCCGGGCTACCGGCTGGCTGGCAGCCAGTTGGCGCGCCCCTGCGCCCGAACAGCCAATCGCAGGCAAATTTTTTTGAAAAATTCATCGCTACGGCCCTGGAGCTGCCAATTAATTACATTCGATTCGGGCGCCCCGGTCCTCGTTAATAAAAGAGCACCGTGATTGGTGTCGGGCGCCGCCGACATGGCCGCCTCCATCGCAGAGCCGGAGATCCCAAATCCATTACGGCGCCGCAGCGCACGACGCCGCCCGAATACGGCGTCCGCCGTTCGCTGCTGCGTGTCAGACAGTCGTCGTTTCAAGCAGTTGCCAACAGAGGCACGTTCTCTTCAGCCCCGTCTCCTTGTCATCGTCACTGTCTACTGGTACATCAGTAATTTGTGACAGTTACAAATTCATGATTTATAAAGTTGCTGCACCACTTACGTTCCTTATTCCAATTTTCTTGCGCTGTGGGAGTTTGCACAACTATTTTAATGAGATGTGTGCTTCTCTGTTGTTCTCTCTCTCTCTCTCTCTCACTCTCTCTCTCTCTCCCTCTCCCTCTCTCTACCTGTGGTCATCTTTTCATCTTGACAAGTTACCGTGTCTCCTCCCTCTCGCAGAAATTCACTTCCACGCAACACATCATTCACAGTGTTTGTTTGCGTACTACTGTAACATAGAAACAAACCAGTACATACTGCAGGGAAAGGCAGACGAAACAAGGCATGTACAGATGTCATATTTAAAAAAAGAAGATGTCAGCTCTAACAGCAGTAGAAAATGGGGTTAAATTCTTGGCACTCATTAAGATACACTTGAAAAATGAACCGCAACTGATTAAATTTATTATTTAAATCATTAAGGAAACAGCTGCTCGTTTTCCAGAAATATCAATTCTCATTTATAAAACTAAATCATAATTTAGTGTATCTTCGAAGAGTGGGAAGGATTTGTGTGACTTTTGTATATATGTATATAAACATCAAAAAAAGTTTTGCATCTCCTCGATTCCGAAACTTCCAGAACCAGTACAGGAAACTGGAATAGAGATCAACATAAACACCATTTCCGCCCTTTGTATTGCTAATGAAAACCACACATTGCACTTTGTACCACCATACAGCGAGACATTCAGTCCTGGTGGTCCAGATTGCTGGACATACCGGAACCTCCAATACCCAGTAGCACGTCCTCTTGCTTTGATGCATGCCTGTATTCGTCGTGGCATACTATTCACAAGTTCATCAAGGCACTGTTGGTCCACATTGTCCCACTCGCCAACGGCGATTCGGCATAGATCCCTCCATAAACAGCCCTTTTCAATCTATCCCAGGCTTGTTCGATAGGGTCTGGAGAACATGCTGGCCTCTCCAGTCGAGCGATGTCGTTATCCCGAAGGAAGACATTCACAAGATGTGCACGGTGGCGGCGCGAATTGTCGCCCATGTAGACCAATGCCTCGCAATTATGCTGCCGATATGGTTGCACTATCGGTCGGAGGCTGACATTCACGTATCGTACAGCCGTTATGGCGCCTTCCATGACCACCAGCGGCGTACGTCGGCCCCACATAATGCCACCCCAAAACAGCAGGGAACCTTCACCTTGCTGCACTCGCTGTTCAGTGTGTCTAAGGCGTTCAGCTTGGCCGGGTTGCCTCCAGACACGTCTCCGTCGATTGTCTGGTTGAAGGCATATGCGACCCTCATCGGTGAAGAGAACGTCATGCCAATCCTGAGCGGTCCATTCGGCATGTTGTTGGGCCCATCTTACAGCGCTGGATGGTGTCGTGTTTGCAAAAATGGATCTCCACTGGACGTCGGATGTGAAGTGGCACATCGTGTAGCTTATTGCGCACAGTTTAAGTCGTAACAGGACGTCCTGTGACTGCACTAAAAGCATTATTCAACATGGTGGCGTTGCTGTCAGTGTCCCTCCAGGCCACAATCCGTAGCTAGCGGTCATCCACTGCAGTAGTAGCCATTGAACGGCCTGAGCGAGGCATGTCATCGACAGTTCCTGTCTCTCTGTATCTCCTCCATGTCCGAACAACACAGATTTGATTCACTACGAGACGTCTCGACACTTCCCTTGTTGAGAGCTCTTCCTGGCACAAAGTAACAATCTGGACGCGGTCGAACCGTGGTATTGATCGTATAGGCATGGTTGAAGCACAGGCAACTCAAGCCGTGTACCTCTTTCCTGGCGGAATGACTGGAACTGATCGGCAGTCGGACTGCATCCGCTTAATAGGTGGTGCTCATGCATGGTTGTTTACATCTTTAGGCGCGCTTAGTGACATCTCTGAACAGTCAAAAGGACTATGTCTGTGATACAATATGCACTGTCAACGGCTGTCTTCAGAAGTTCTGGGAACTGGGGTGATGTAAAACCTTTTTTGATGTGAGTATGTATATATCAGGACGGCGCATAACTTATGAAGACCTGATTGTTTAGTTCGCAACCACTTCATAGTTTGTTAATTAAAGACTCAGAGCATTACCACTGTTACTCGTTGTCCACAGCATAATGTTAATAAAGGCGACCTCCTCGATCCATTTTCAGAGGAACAGGCTAAGAGGTGACGTCCAGTTTCTGTCACCTTTGTCAGGTGAATAACCCTCTACGGTATCTCTGACAGCGATTCTACTGAGCCGGCCGCGGTGGTCTAGCGGTTCTAGGCGCTCAGTCCGGAGTCGCGCGACTGCTACGGTAGCAGGTTCGAATCCTGCCTCGGGCATGGATGTGTGTGATGTCCTTAGGTTAGTTAGGTTTAAGTAGTTCTAAGTTCTAGGGGACTGATGACCACAGATGTTAAGTCCCATAGTGCTCAGAGCCATTTGAACCATTTGATGATACTGACGGGGTCGCGCGAAAATGAGTGTGGCGGACAGTAAGTACACTACTGTCAACTTGCCAGTTTCCCAGTTCAAGGGTAAATTTGTCATACATTTGAACTATACGCTACAGAGCTTTGAGAAAACATTATTTTCCTACATATCCCGGCTAAAATATTGTAAACTTAATAGCTAGTTCATTGGCAGTGGTCATTAAGGGTAAGCGCGTAAAACTTACGTTACAGTATGTTGCATTCCCGAATCTCTTATGTCGACACAAAGTTGCTTTAACTGCGAAATACAACTTTACAAAATTAATGGAAAACGTTCGACTAGCTCTTGAACGCAGCGTTGTCAGAATGAATCATATTTCCCTCTTTATTTAAACGGTTCTGTTAGTGATTAATAATAATGAACAAAAAAATCAGTCGAAGTAAAGAAATACGTTGCTTCACATTTTCTTTTGCAAGACATTAGGTAATTTTCTTGTGTACAGCGTACAGATGTAGATGATGAGATATTACCTGATTTAATGCAGAGAGCTAATACGTCATGTGCCCGGACGATTGGGTTACTACATACCAATAAATGCAATCAAATTAAAAAATGTCACACGCCTTTAACCTTAGATAGGAACTTATTAAGATACAGATTATCAGTGCTTCTGCATTAAAACATTATATGCAAGTAATGTGCATGTACAGAGAATCCTATCGAATGACTGAATCTCTGAGTTCGCATCAAGCACTATCCTTACAGCAGAAGATACGACGTTGGGTGTCTCAGAAACCACATAAAAATCGGTGCTCTTCAGTTGTCAACGAAGACGCGAGCTACGAAATAAATGTCATGATAATCACGATACGTATCACATGCCTTGAGAGCGACTATTTTGATCTGAAAGAAGCCAACATTGTTAGTCTCTCATTTACGTGAAGCGTGGTGAAACACAGTTTAATACGCGTAACAGTGTTCTAGTGTTGCATCCTGTCGCAGTAGCAACATTATTTTCAAGCATGTGCTCATGAGCTGGATATATATATTACAAAGGAAAACGTACAACTTCCAACACTACTAAAAGTTGTGACTGTCCTGAAATTGTGGCTTCCCTACAGCAATTCGGCTGAATGTTTCTTCAATGAAGACTCTTTCGCCTACTATTTCTCATCCTGTTGCTTCAGCTCCAGCCATTTAACAATGACGGGGCGGTAGCTTAGACCCTTCTTATCACTATTATGAAGTTATTGTGTAGACTAAGCCATGAAGTAGTATGTGGGTACCAACAACAATTCAAGTTTCTACTAAAACCAGGGAGCCGAAAAAACTTCTCTACGGAAACGACACAGGCAGTTAGGACACGAACGGCTCTGAAAATCTTCCTGATTTACTTCATGGTCAGCGTTATACTGTCTGTTAATCTCTTCACACTGTACACTATGTACACAGAGTAAACACTGTTCTATAGTGGACTATCTTCATATGTCTTTGGAGCTACTACATTGATCCGAAAGAACCCAAAATTTTTAGTCTCTCATTTACGTTAAACAAAGTGTAATGGTAACACACGTTTTGTACCCTAGGCTCTTCCCGGAAGGAATTCACATATCAACAGCGAGGCCTGCATTTGGGCTCTTGCTCAACATAAATTCCTTGAACATTACTGTCTGGCTTTATTTCACTTGCCCCTTACGACGAACACAAGTTTCTTAATCACAGAACAACAAACACGGGAATCTAGGACACACTGTTATACCATGACACAAATACCACTGTGCCAACCGTCTACGCAGAGGAAAAACGCGAAAAGCATTTTCTTTTTTTTATCTCCCTCGATGTTCCGCAATTTTAATAATTGGTCTGCGGTGAAACGGTGAATGGATGGGGCAAACAGGCCGGGTGGTGGCGCGCGATTCATTGGTTTAATATTGTGGCCGCGCGGAAACACCGAACAATTACATCGGCCGCCGCTGCTGCCACAGGGCGACCCGCAAGTCTCGTCTCCAACCGCCGCGTGAAATTTCTGGCCCGCTGAAATTCTCCCGACAGACCTGGTACGATTCAGCCGAAATACCACGATAGCCCACGTCTGCGCTGTGACCCTAGAAAAATGATATCGTAAATACGAAAATCTGAAGACTGTCGTAAGAACTGCTGTATTTAAATTATTAGCAGCAACAATTCCAGCTCCTAGGATTAATTGATATCTTCATATTTTCGAAAACATTCTCCTGTCGTTAATAGCATAACGGGTGCCAAAAAAGAGATGAGTGGTATTTTTGATAATTATTCTATTTGTGTTGTCGTCTAGGGATCTAGCTGCAAAAATTGTTCAAAAAAAATGGTTCAAATGGCTCTGAGCACTATGGGACTCAACTGCTGTGGTCATAAGTCCCCTAGAACTTAGAACTACTTAAACCTAACTAACCTAAGGACATCACACACGTCCATGCCCGAGGCAGCATTCGAACTTGCGACCGTAGCGGTCGCGCGGTTCCAGACTGTAGCGCCTAGAACCTCTCGTACACCCCGGCCGGCATCAAGCTGCAAGATCAGTACGGATAGGTGAGATATGCCCAGTAACCAAAGCACGGTAAATACTAAGGTGTGCTAAAGCCTCCTCCTTCACGTCACTGCGGACGTCAAATCAGCTACCAGCGGCGTCACCACATAAATACTCCATTCGAGTAACTCAGGGCTCTTATTCGACTAGCTAATAAATGAATGTACAAAAAGATTCGCGTAGCACTGCTTGCGCTCGTAAGAATAGCCTACATCATGATTCACTTTTTCTGTTAACTCCTGTTTGTTATAGGGTGTAGATAGAGCATGACAGAAGCTGAAGAAATAAATTAAAATTTGGTCACGGCCGGGACTTGAACCGGGTCTCTTGCTTACTAAGCGGGTGTTATAGCTGCATGAAAATACTTTAATACGTGGCATCGAGTGATGATGAAGGTACAGCGGCGTGATATTTTTGTTAAAATTTTATAACTGATGTAACTTGTATGTTTCGCTGAGATCAAAACAGTTAAAAATTTAACATGTTAAAATATATCGCTTATATTAACATATTGCGTGGGATACTGACTACACTTAATCTTAACTTCCGGATAATGACACTTCTGTGTTTTCACTCTGACAATACACGTTTTACATTGGCTGTCGTAGGGTTACAGCAAGCATAGCCGCGCGGGATTAGCCGAGCGGTCTAACTCGCTGCAGTCATGGACTGTGCGGCTGGTCGCGGCGGAGGTTCGAGTCCTCCCTCGCGCATGGGTGTGTGTGTTTGTTTGTCCTTATGATGATTTAGGTTAATTAGTGCGTAAGCTTAGGGACTGATGATCTTAGCAGTTAAGTTCCATAAGATTTCACACACATTTGAACATTTGAATAGCAAGCATATTTTTCAGAGTCGTGAAAACATTTATTTCGTTTCCTCCTCTTATGAAACGCACCTCATCGAGTACGACTTCAATCGGGAAAATATGGGTAAAACATCATACATATAATTTTAAGTCATCTAAAAACATTCACGAGTAAAATTTTAGCAAGTGTTTTATAGTTCTGTATCAAAGGGAATCTACGTTGCTAATAACACAATGACAAAAACATGCATAGTTACACAGAATTTTCAGGAGTCGTAGTTAGCGTCTGGAAGGACCGTTTCAATTTATTCGCGCGATCTGTGTTGTGTACTACTTCATGAAGTCCTTGTCGGAAGAATTGTAGATTTTCTAAATTAATAACAAACCGATAAAGACGTCAGCCTTTCCGTTTTACTTTGAATTAAGGAAAGTATTTTACTGCGACAAGGTATTTTTGCCTTCTTCATCACATCTTAGCCACAATTATGACATACTGTTCTTAGTTTTCCAAGATTTGTTTAACGAATATTTACCTTCACTTTTAATTCTTTTGGTGCAAAGAAAAAATAGATTTATTGTGAGTAAACAGTAATGTGAAAAATAGTTATTAAACTGAACTGACATCAAATTATACTTTTAAAAAGAAAACAGAACGCATTCCATTCAATATCTCATAAAGTGTCAAATGTTCTTGTCTAGGGAACTTATCTACCTGTCGAAGATATGGTTCACTGAAAGTTACGATAATTTATAACAACATTTTATGTCCCTTAGTTCTGAAATATTAATTTTAATTTCCAGTTTGAACATATAAAGAAACTTCTACGTCTTCTTTTGCTTCTTCCTTTCTCCTGCAGCTTTCGCAGGGTCGGCAGGGTTACAATCGGATTTGGCATGGTTAATTTGAAGGGGTGACCGGATGCCCTTCTTGCCGACACCCCGTACCCCCGGGATGGAATCAGTGTACCCCAGCTGTCTGCATCTAATGTAAAAAAAAAAAATGGTTCAAATGTCTCTGAGCACTATGGGACTTAACTTCTGAGGTCATCAGTCCCCTAGAACTAGAACTACTTAAACTTAACTAACCTAAGGACATCACACACACCCATGCCCGAAACAGGATTCGAACCTGCGACCGTAGCGGTCGCGTGGTTCCAGACTGTAGCGTCTAGAACCGCTCGGCCACTCCGGCCGGCCATCTAATGTGAAGCATGAAATAGCGCGAATGTGTTTCAAATGTCTGTGAGTCGTGTAACCGAGGTGAGACTTGTGGACCAGCCCAGTATTCACCTATTGGGATGTGGAAACCACCTAAAATCCACATCCAGGATGGCAGGCATACCAGCCCTTGTCGTCAATCCGCCGGGTGGATTCAATCAGTGGCCGGCGCGCCTATCCGAGTCCAGGAAGCCACGCATTAGTGCTCTCGGCTAACCTGGCGGGTTGAACATACAAAGAAACACTAAAACAAAAATTACTTTCGATAATTTTTTCATAATGCGGGGCCAAAGTCATAATGTATTTTCCTTAAAGTCAGTACCGCCATTAGACTGTTGTTTATTTACAGTGTTAAAACACTTAATAATGGCAGTTTGAATCCGAAATCATGATTGTGTAAGTGTAAA